>NC_141137.1:96762058-96919750 GCF_053477565.2 Lygodium microphyllum | reverse complement strand
TCAGAGGATTCTAGAAGTTACATCAAGATAAGTGAAACTTACGACTGGTAATGTCAAGACGATGTGCCTTGCTTTTTGAAATTAGAAAGTCAAAATTGGGTGCAGGTCATAAAACAATTCTTACCTTGCCACTTTGGTCTTCCCAATATATCATTAAGCTTCCATTTTTATGATTTTTATTAGGGAAGTTTAACCCTTTGGTATATTGAGATTCCTTACATGCTTGTTGAAGGACCTAAGTCCTCTATCTTGTTGCGATAATAATCTTAACACATACGGACATTGATGATGGACCAACTTGTTAGATGGGTCCACATGCCTACCCTTAATATGTCAATGATTATTATGACCCTCGCATGGCCACCAACTTATCACTTTTTATATTTGATTACTTGCACTTACCTACAACTGTAATAGCTATAGAGTCAATCAATTCATGTAGTCAGTCATGCATTGTTTGACTTAGTAGGCCACTTTCATTTATGTTGTATGTTGTATCTTATTTATACTTTATGTACATCATATTATGGGAGTAGAAAGGAAGAAACACTAGCAAGAAAATGTTTTGGTCTCCATTTCTCTTTTTATGCTCTTAAGTGAGCTTCTTCTTACATGTATTATGTATTATGTATTATGTATGTTTGTCATAGTAGCTCAAGTAAGTCCCCCACCACGGGATTTGTGACAACATAGGCTTCACCACAAAATCGAAGATTCAAGCTTGATTACAACACTCATTCTTGCTATCCAAATTAGAAATAGATATCAATCTCACTATCGAGCTCTTTGTTTCAAGCCATATGGATGCTTTGATTCAAGGAGTAATTGAGGCTCATTTTGGGGTTGCCATGTCTCCATTTTGAAGTATTTGGATAGCCAATAACAGATGGCTTCAAGACAATTCAATTGTTTATGGATAATAAGCACAAGGGCAGCTTATTATCAAGAAGTAAGGGACCAACTTAAGTGGAAAAGCAGGTAGCCTACTTCTTGCTTTGAAGCCTAGGGCCGACTATGAAGCAGAGGTCTTGCTTGTGTCTATTAATAAAGAAGAAAAAAGATAGATTTTTTATATTTTATTGAGATTGTGATTTCTATGGGCTCTATTGTTCATCAAGTGCTCCAAGAGTCTATTCTTGGTAAAAACGACTTATGTTGATGCTTTTTCAAGGGGCTAAGCTATTTGTATCTTTTTTTAAAATTTTTAAATATTCTTGGAGCTACATAGCATTAGGTTTCTAGAATCACTTTTGCAATGATAGAAAAATATATTGGTATTTTGGAAACTATTTCATCTGTAGTTAATAGCTTGAAATTTTTATACAATAAAAAGTAATCGAGCAATTTTGATGTTGTATCAACAATTCTTTCACTGTTGTGATAACACTTGGATTGCAACCATATTTATCTTCTTGGTCTTGTATATTCCAATGTGATTATGGCTGCTACTTCTACTTCAGAAAATAGCTTCTTCTTTGTCATTTGATGCTTAGCATTTCCATTGTGATTATGGCTTCTTCTTCTACTTCAAATAATGAGAATTACCTCGTTTGTCTTTCTTAATAAAAGAAAAGACCTTAAACCTTGACTTGTAAGGGAGAGGATGATCCCAAATGAATGCAATGCTCATTACACAAAAGTAAACGTTCCTAGGCATCCCCGGATGCACACATAAATACATATACACAATGTTAATGCACTTCCTCTTCTTAGAACTTAATCCATCTTCATTTATGTGTAACTCCTTGGTTCTTGTTTACACTCTTACACTTGGCAGACACTTCTTTTCCCCTTCATAACTTGTACTGCCTATACCAGATATCCTTGTCACAATGCTCTGATCACCCCTTTAAGTGATGCACTAGGAATATTGATCTCTAAATGGTCTCATGGCCATGCTAGATCATCATCAATGTCAAGATTGTGGGAGAGAAGGAAGGAGTCTCACTTGTAGCTTTCTTGCTTGCACAATGGGGGAATACGCACAAGGGTGGAGGCTGAAAACAGTTTTCCTCTTCTTAGTTGTGTAAGCCAAAAGAACTCTTATACAAAGAAATAGAAGAACCCTATATATGGATCTCAAACCAAACTCAACTAACTAAGGTGGCATACTAACCAAGCCACGAACTAGAGTAGATAAGGATAGCTGTCATCTAGCTATTATTCATGGGCGGTGTACCAACTGCGTCTACAACTGACAAGTCCGTGGCATAAATGCACAACGGTCACCCTAGCATATCATGAGTGGAGCTCGATATCTCAACACTCCCCCTCAAGCTCAATCCCAATTCCTGCACACCAAGCAGGTCTCTGAACTTGCGCAGCTTCTCTGCGCCCAATGCCTTCGTGAATATGTCAGCTACCTGATCCTCTGTGTTGACATAAACTAGATCAATAAGACTTAATAAAACCCTCTCTCGCACATAGTGATAATGCACCTCAATGTGCTTTGTTCTAGCATGAGAGACTGGGTTATTTGCCAAGTGTATACTGCTCATGTTGTCACAATAAATGACAACTGGCCCATCTGTAGACTGATGCATATCATAAAGTAGCTTATGCAACCAAGCTACCTCACATGCAGCCATTGATGCACCCCTGTACTCGGCCTCTGTGCTCGACAAGGCAACTGTAGGCTGTTTCTTGCTGCTCCAAGTGACTGCAGCACTCCCAAAAGAGAACACATATCCACTGGTAGATCGTCTATCAGAAATACTACCAGCCCAATCAGCATCAGTGTATCCATGTAACTGTATCTGAACCCCAGTCTCATAAAATAGTCTATACTGCAATGTGGACTTCACATACTTGAGTATGCATCTAGCCGCATCCAAATGCGATTTCCTTGGAGCTTGCATAAACTGACTTACCAATCCAACAGCATAGCTCAAATCTGGCCTAGTAATAGTCATATAAATCAAACTTCCTACTATGCGTCTGTACATAGTAGGATCTTCCAGAAGCTCACCTGCATCTGCGCTCAGCTTCACATTCTGCTCCAAAGGAACTGAAATAGGCTTACAGCCTATCATCCCATATTTGGACAGCATGTCCAATCCATACTGCCTCTGCAAGAGCTGTATCCCACTTGGCGATCTAATCACCTCAATGCCCAAGAAATAACGCAGCTCTCCCAAATTCTTCATCTCAAACTTTTGCTTCAATAGCATTTTCACATGAAGGATATATTCATCGCTGTCACTTGTCATAATCAAATGGTACGCAGATCGGTCGCAGAATGCTCACATAGTGAATCCCGGAAGGTCCCCAAGAACAATGAACTCTACCTTTTTGCACAAAAAACAATGTAAAAGCATGAACGACAAGAAGCAAGAGACCAATTGGGTTCAATCTCCCCCCATGCCTTGTGTGAGCGCTTCACAAAGCCTGTATTTTATGTATATTTCCATCTTCATGCTCAATAATAGCCTAATTTACAAAAATATGACAAGCTTTTAGCTTTTGAGTTTGCTTTCTACAAAAATAGGAAAATAAAGCTAATGGACGGTGCCCATAGAGTCTGGCACGCCCAATCTCAATGTCCAAAATAGAAATAACATATCCGTGCGCATAGGCGCATACAAAATAATAATCAATAATCAATGTCTCAATAGACATAACAAAATATAGGCGTGGCGCCTATCAAAATATAATCCAAAGGTCGAATACTCACTAAACTCCAATGCTTTCCTCCGCCACTGCTGCTATCTCTACACATCAACTGAAGCATTCACAATCGTTAGTAAAATAATACAATTAAACTGACAAAAGTGAATACCTAGCAGTCTTCAGCTACATAATAAATCAACTGGTTAGAAATAAATCCTAACCTTAATTTATTATGAGTGCGCACTCTAAACTCATAAACGTTTATTAATTTAATATGCATTTTGCGGAATCACCTGCTATGGAATCACCCACGTACACACTAAATTAATGAAACGCCCGAAAAGGACAGGCGTCCCCATCAACTTCTCGCACAAAGAATCCTCTTTGTGTATGAGCCCCGGTCATCTAAGTTTACGGAATCCATCGTAAAACCTCACGGAATCCACCGTGGCATATGCCTCCTGGCATCATACCCCCGGGGTGGGATAGCAATTGACCTCAATTGCTATTAGCTCAATGTGGAGCTAACAGAGTGGGGAAAGCATTTAAGTCTCTAGCGTGCATCCATTGTGCTTCCTCTACAGGATGGTTCTTAAATTTTACTAGATATCTAGAATACCTTCGGCCAGTTCTAGTGGTCATGTAGTCAGTGTCTATGATGGCTTCTGGTTCAAGTATTTCAGTCTCTTCCTCTAATAAAGGTGGGTTTTCATAAACAGGGTGGATAGGTAATTGGCCTCTAAATGGTCGAAATAAACTAATGTGAAATGTATTATGAATTTTCCAATGAGATGGCAATTCTAACTTGAATGCATTATCATTAATCTTATGAATAATTCTAAATGGTCCATAGAATCTAGGAGCTAATTTGACAACTGGATGTCTATCTACACTTTGTAGTCTACGTTTTTCTATTCTAAGCCAAACATAATCATCAATTTTGAAATTCATAGCTTGTCTTTTCTTGTTGGCTTGTTTGGTATATGATTGTTGGGCTTTAGCAATCATATCCTTAACCTCATCAAAAATACTATTGTGCATAGTAGCAATATCAGCAGCACTTTGAATTCTATTAGACAAAGATGCAACAGGTGTAGATAATCTATATCCATAAATGACTTCAAAAGGTGCTTTCTTTGTAGATGTGTGCGGTGTATTGTTGTATGCAAACTGTAATAAATGCAAATGAGTATCCCATGTCTAAGGTTTAGAGATAATATATGCACGTAAAAGATCTAGAATGGTACTATTGGTGGCTTCTGTTTGTCCATTTGTTTCTGGATGAAATGCAGATGAGAAATCAATCTTTGTTCCTAAATTTGCAAACAGTGTAATCCAAAAATTATTACAAAATCTAGAATCTCGATCGGAAATAATCACTTTTGGCAATCCATGGTTAGTAAAAATAGTTTTCAAAAATAACTGTGCTGCTTGTGATGCTGTTAAAGTTTTCTTACATGTAATGAAATATGCTTGCTTACTAAATCTATCTACAATTGTCCAAATCATGTCATGATTAGATTTAGTATTTGGTAAACCAGTAATGAAATCCATAGAAATATGTTCCCAAGGTTTAGATGGAATAGACAAAGGCATTAGTAATCCATACTGTTTACCATGATGTCTCTTTATTCTTTGACAAATCAAACATTCAGAAACGAAATTAGATACATCTGCATCCATATGCGGCCAATAAAAATCTTCAGTTAACATGCGTAATGTAAATATGATACCTCTATGACCTTGATATGGGAGACAATGAATTTCATTCAAAACAAAAGATCGGAATGGAATAGTAACACACAATCTCTTTTCAAAAAACATAAATCCATCATTATATGATAATGAATCAACAGGAATGAAATTATTTTGGACTAATTTTTGCCAATCAGAATGAAAAGTAATATCCTGGTGATATATATCTTTCATAGCAATCAAAGAATCAAAAGATATGATAGAAATATTATGAATTGCAGGTCTTCTACTCAATGCATCAGCAACTACATTTTCTTTTCCAGGTTGGTATTTAATGATAGGATGAAAACTTTGAATGAAGGAAGCCCATTTGATATGACGGTCAGAGATTTGGGGTTGGCTAAGTAGATGTCTAATGCTTTGCTGGTCGGTTTTTATCAAAGAATTCTGAACCCATTAAATAGTGCTTCCACTATTTTAATGCTTGTACAACTGCTAATAGTTCTTTTTCATAAGTGGAATATTTGAGCTCAGAGGGTTTCAGCTTAGAACTAGAATATGCTATTGGATGAGCGTCTTGCATTAGTACGGCTCCTATTCCTGATCCGCTAGCATCGGTCACAACTAGAAAGAATGGTCTATTAAAGTCAGGCAATTGTAGAACAGGGGCATTAGTTAATGCACGTTTTAGTAAGTCAAAGGATTTCTGCTGAGTTTCAGTCCATTGATAAACAATTCCTTTCTTAAGAAGTTTGGTTAGTGGTAAAGCAAGTAATGAAAAATTACGTACAAACTTCCTATAGAAACTAGCAAGACCAAGGAATGAGCGTAATTCATGTACATTTTTAGGAACAGACCAATGCAATATTGCATCAATTTTCTTAGGATCAACTTTAATTCCTTCTTTTGATACAATATGACCTAAATATTCTATTTCTGTCTTAAAGAATCCACTCTTTTCAAGATTTGCAAACAATTGATTTTCTTTCAGTAATTAAAAAACTAATTATAAATGCTCATAATGCTCTTTTTCACTTTGACTAAACACCAAAATATCATCAAAGAAAACAATCACACAGTACTGATATTTCAGAAAGATACGGTTCATCATTCTACTGAAAGTAGCATGTGCATTAGTCAATCCGAATGGTATGACTAAGAATTCGTAATGGCCAAACTGTGTTCTGAATGCGGTCTTAAATATATCAGATTTATCTAGCCTCACCTGATGATATCCAGACTTAAGGTCAATTTTACTAAATATAGAAGATCCTTGCAGTTTGTCCATAAGGTCATCAACTCTAGGTATAGGATACCTATTCTTTACTGTGATCTTATTTAATGCTCGATAGTCAATACACATACGATAAGTATTATTCTTTTTCTTGACTAAGAGTACAGGTGCACCGAATGGAGAATTGCTAGGTCGAATTAAGCCTCTATTTAGTAATTCTTCAACTTGACTCTGGATTTCTTTTTGCTCTATTTGATTGTGCCTATATGGTGCTTTGCAAGGTGGTTGTGTACCAGGAATTAAATCAATCTTATGGTCTTCTGGACGTGAAGGTGGTAAACCTGGTGGTAGGTCTTCTGCAAAACAGTCCTTAAAATATGCAAGAAATTCCTTATGCCTAGGGTGCATATGATTTTCCTTTGCGTGCAATTCATTCACCCAAATAAGATATGATTTAGTACTCTTTCGTAATGCACGTTTTGCTTGAGTATGCGAAAGCAGTGGAAAAATATTAGATGCATGCATACCATATAATGTAATAGATTTTCCTTGAAAATTAATATTCATTGTGTGCGTAGAATAATCTATATTTGGATTATGCTGGTGTCTCCAAGGTATTCCTAAAATAATGTCGCTTGACTGTAATGGGACAACTAAGAAATTTCTTCTTTCAATGTATGAACCAATTTGAATCTCTAAATCTTGTACTTCTTGTGTGCCATTGTACCTAGTGCCTAAAAATGCAGCTTTTATGCGATAATGCATAGGTACAGTTTGTAATTTCAATTCCTTTACCAATTTTGCTGAAATAAAGTCATGAGTACTACCGTCATCATGCAAGATAGTTATTTCTTTTCCATGCACCAAACATTTCATAGTCAATAATGAATGTGGAGTAGGCATACCTGGTAAAGTGTCGGAAGTAGTAGTAGGATCATCCTCATCTTCAGTGAAATCCGGCATATCCTCATGCTCGTCTTTATCCATGGCTCCAAGATAGTTGATATGTGCTGGTGGCTTCTTTGAATGACAATTCGCTGCGAGATGCCCTGGCTGGTGACACTTATAGCATACTATTGGCTTGGCTTTGGTTACATTATTTGCAATGGCTGGAAGTTTGGGTACATTTGGATTTGCTTGTGGAATAGGCTTAGGATTTGGATTGACATTGGATGGTAATGGAGGTGGTTTAGCCCAATTCTTGCAAAAAGATGGTGATGAGAAACGACCTGGATTAAACCTTCTAAAATTGGAATTGAATTGTTTAGATCCATAATTACCATTGGCTTGGAATTGTTGTGGTTGTCTGTCTCTTCCGCGTAACTTATCTTCAGTGTCGTGAGCTAGTGAGATGGCGTCTTCAAGGGTAGCAGGCTTGAACATGTTTACTTCAGCGTAGTAATGTCCAAGAAGTCCAAACATATACTTCCGCTTATGTGTCGTCTCTGGTACATCTTCAAGCATGCGTAGCTATAGGAGTGCATTCCAAAAACGCTCTGTATACTGTGGAATAGGCTCACGATCCCGTTGTTGAAGTAAATCCCATTGTTTGATAGCCTTCTCATGAAATTGCGGTGGAAGGAAATTCTGCATGAACTTCTTCTTGAAATCTTCCCAAGTAGCAGGACATTCTATGCTCTTGCGTACTACAGTCCACCATAGTGATGCTCAGTCTATCAGATGATTAGTAACACATTTGATTTTATCTTTTTCTGGATAAGTTTCCTCATGGAAATAGTCATCAAACTGGCTAATGAATGATAAAACAGTCTTTCCTTCTCGTATGCCATTGAAAGTGTGAAATTTGAAACTTCGTTTACTTATCTTGGATTCCTTGCGAATGGTTTGTGCTTCAAGAGTGGCGTCGATGGTACGTCGAATCAAATCTTCAGCTTGAGGTTCTTCTTTATCGGTGGACGCTCTTTGTAGTTTTGTCAATTGCGCTTGCAATGCTTACCTAGCCCTTCGCCCTTCTTCCAATTGTAGCATGATTAGATCCAGCTTTTGTTCCATGGTAGGCTCAGGTAGGTCGTCTTCAGCCATAGGATCATCCATATGTGGGGTAGTCATCCTGTAAAACTCAATAAACCTTTCTCACTCAAAATCAGGTTAGCGGGATGAGCATAGCTCAAATTCGGGGTTACAAGGCTATGTATTTTTGGGTATTTTTTTCTCAATTTTCAGAAAATCTGCTGTATTTCTATCTCTGTTTGCTGAAAATACTTCAGCGAACCTGTAGATAGGTAGAACACCTTGCCACGAACAACTTTCCAGTTCAGAGTTTTTGCATAGGAACGAGTCTTCTAGGAGTTTTAAGCACTAGTCAGTTATGATTCCAGTTGACTAGTCTGACTTGCAGAGTTGCAGACTTAGCAGACTTACAGAGTTGCAGACTTGCAGAACTTAGGGAACTTGCAGAACTTGATTACTGTCGACTTGAAGAACTTAACTTCAGAGGTGCAGGACCTGAAGTTTGTCAACTTTGTTGCCTTGTGTAACTTGCAGGAAGCTTAGAGTCTTAAGCTTGATTTAAGAGATTAAGCTTAATAGCTTAATTAATCAGTCGTCGTCAAATCGTGAGGGGAGGGGGGCCGTTTTTTGTCCGCGCGAAAAAATCGGAAGGGTCTTCTGATATCACGACTGAAGTTTATGAAGCTTGAAGCTTTTTAAAAGCTTCTAAGCTTAAGATTAAGCCTTGATGAAGCAATTAAGTTGAATATGAAGGAAGCTTATCTCTGGTTTTCAACGACTTGATGAAGGAGATGGATGCGTGGTCCTCCGCCTACAGAGCCTGGTCCTTTGCGATCTAACAGTAGAAACAGGAGTTCTTGATCGCCAGAAGTCTGCCTGTATCGACGGTTCGCGATGAGATTGACTGTAGAGCCCGATCGTTCCTGGAGCTCCGCATTCGCCCGAGATTGGTAGCGTTTGGAAGCTCTTGATCTCTGCTCCGCTCTGATACCACTGGTGCGCAAATCGGTCGCAGAATGCTCACGTAGTGAATCCCGGAAGGTCCCCAAGAACAATGAACTCTACCTTTTTGCACAAAAAACAATGTAAAAGCATGAACGACAAGAAGCAAGAGACCAATTGGGTTCAATCTCCCCCCATGCCTTGTGTGAGCGCTTCACAAAGCATGTATTTTATGTATATTTCCATCTTCATGCTCAATAATAGCCCAATTTACAAAAATATGACAAGCTTTTAGCTTTTGAGTTTGCTTTCTACAAAAATAGGAAAATAAAGCTAATGGACGGTGCCCATAGAGTCTGGCACGCCCAATCTCAATGTCCAAAATAGAAATAACATATCCGTGCGCATAGGCGCATACAAAATAATAATCAATAATCAATGTCTCAATAGACATAACAAAATATAGGCGTGGCGCCTATCAAAATATAATCTAAAGGTCGAATACTCGCTAAACTCCAATGCTTTCCTCCGCCACTGCTGCTATCTCTACACATCAACTGAAGCATTCACAATCGTTAGTAAAATAATACAATTAAACCGACAAAAGTGAATACCTAGCAGTCTTCAGCTACATAAATAAATCAACTGGTTAGAAATAAATCCTAACCTTAATTTATTATGAGTGCGCACTCTAAACTCATAAATGTTTATTAATTTAATATGCATTTTGCGGAATCACCCGCTATGGAATCACCCACGTACACACTAAATTAATGAAACGCCCGAAAAGGACAGGCATCCCCATCAACTTCTCACACAAAGAATCCTCTTTGTGTATAAGCCCCGGTCATCTAAGTTTACGGAATCCACCGTAAAACCTCACGGAATCCACCGTGGCATATGCCTCCTGACATCATCAAATCATCAACATAAATGACAAGCAGCATACTACCTTTCTCTGTTTTTCTCACATAAAGTGAGAAATCTGCCTTGGAAATCTGAAAGCCAATAGTGACAAGATACTGTCCTACCTTGTCAGACCATGCTCTAGGTGCTTGCTTCAAGCCATACAAGGCTTTCTTCAACCTGCAAACAAACTCAGGATGAACAACATGCACATAACCTGGTGGCTGCTCCATATAGACCTCTTCTTGCAAATCACCATGCAAGAAGGCATTCTTTACATCCATCTGATGTAAAGACCATCCCTTTGATGTAGCCATAGCAATGACTGCTCTTACGGTTGCCATCCTTGCAACCGGATTGAATGTTTCTTCATAGTCAAAGCCATATGTTTGTGCATACCCCTTGACTACTAATCTTGCCTTGTATCTGTTCACAGAACCATCTGCATTGTGCTTCACCTTATAAACCCACTTACGACCAATTTCATTCTTACCTTTAGGCAAAGGTAGTAACTCCCATGTAGCATTTGCTTCCAAGGCATCCATTTCTTCATCCATGGCTTTCTCCCATTTTTCTTTTCCCATGGCTTGCTCAAAAGAAGTGGGTTCTGGTTCCTGTATCACTTTGACCATATATGCATAGTGAATGGTTGTAAATCCATCATATTTCAGCCTATCCACAGGATACCTAGCTCTCGTAGACCTGCGCAAAATAGGTTCACTCCCAGGTGCTCTCAAAACATCCGTGGTCTTCCTTACTCTAGGTGTAACAATAGAAGGAATACCCAACTCATCATTAATGCTCTGTTCTGAGCCACTGGATTCACCATCCACAAAAGAGTGACCTGCATTCACATCAAACATGGGCTGATCTACCTTCTCTTTTCCTTTTCGTGATACCTGCATACCACTATCTGCATTGCTTTGAGAAGATTCTCCTGATCTCAATTTGCATGTCCATGGCGAAGAATGTGAACCACTGCTAGAGGACGCTCCAGGTCCACTAATATTTTGTGACTGCTGCTGTGAATTCTGTGCAGCATTATCATTTTGTGCATCTACATCATCAATCACATTTACTGGTTTATACCAGCTACTCATCTCATCAAAAACAACATCTCTGCTCACTGTAAACTTACGAGTAGAAGGGTTATAGCATCTATACCCTTTCTGCTGCAGAGAGTAACCAATAAAGATGCACTTCTCAGCTTTTGGATCCAACTTGGATCTCAACTCATCTGGCACATGTACATAGGCAATGCAACCAAAAAATTTTAAATGAGAAATATCTGGTTTCCTACCAGTATACCTCTCCTCTGGAGTCATCCCATGTATTGTTGCAGTGGGAGTCCTATTCATTATGTAGACTGCTGTAGCAACTGCTTCAGCCAAGTAAAAATTTGGCAAGTCTTTTTCGTTGAGCATGGCACGAGATGCCTCTCCAATATGACTGTTTTTCCTTTCTGCAATTCCATTTTGTTGTGGGGTATGACTACATGAATATTGCTGCTTTATGCCATGCTCCTGCAAGAACCTTGCAAACTCATTTGAGAGGTACTCTCCCCCTCCATCTGACCTTAGGCATTTTATTTACAGACCTGTTTCTTTTTCAACCATAGCTTTAAGAGTTTTGAAATGCCCAAACACTTCACTTTTCTTTTTCATAAAATACACCCAAACTTTTCTGCTATAGTCATCAATAAAAGTGATAAAATAATGACAGCCTCCAAGAGACGCAGCTTTAGTAGTCCACACATCAGAGTGGATTAATTCCAATGGCTTCTTACTCTCTTGAACATGTCTAGGAAATGGTTTCCTTACCTGTTTTCCAAATTGACAGGCTTCACATACCTTATGCATTTCTGTAACCTTGAATATAAGAAATCCTGCAACAATATTTTGGGCTTGCATTGGTTTAAGTCGCTGTACATTAACATGACCAATGCGTTTATGCTGGATATCAATATCTGCAACAACACCGGTCCCATGTGCAAACATTGTTGCACTCAGTTCAGGCATGTCTGCATCCAACGTAAACATTCTGCCCTTGTTCTTTCCTTTTGCTATCAAGCGACCTTTATTTTTCATATCCTCAACAAAGCATCCATGAGGATTAAATCTAACCTGCAAGCCTTGCTCAACCATTTGACCAACAGAAACCAGGTTCTTAGTGATATTCGGGACATGAGATACATCGGACAGGTATTTATTTTTCCCATCTTGCATAGACAAAGGAATTTTTCCAATCTGCACAATAGGATATGCAGTATCATCACCAGTCTCCACAAATCCTGGTTTTTCCATTTTCCTTGCATCCTCCATCCATTCTGCATGACCTGTCATGTGGTTTGATGCACCTGAGTCAACATACCACACATTGTTGCTTTCTTCTGCACTTGTCACATAATTGTTCATGTGCTGCACCATAAACAAATGCTCATTTCTGTCATCACCCTGTCTACTAGAAGATGCATAATTTCCTTGTTGCAGTTTTCCATTCATGATGTCATTCTGCTTTTTATAGCAGTCTTTAGCCATATGACCCATTTTACCACAATAGTAGCATTCAACATTACTGTTTGCATTTTGGCCTCTTTGCCATCCACCACGACCTCTTTGGCTCCCCTTGCCTCTAGAGTTACCACGTCCTCCTCCATAGGACTGGTTTTCTTGAGTTTGCTGCATATTCTGATTTCTACCACGGCCTCCAAATCGGCCTCCTCTACCTCTGCCTCTACCTCTTCCAGCATTTGAGTAGAAGACAGCTTCTTTTGAAGTTCCTCCTGAAGAAGATGCACCACCATTTCTCTGCTCCTCAGAAATTAGAAGAGCAATCAACTCCTCAAAATCAGGAAATCTTTCACGAACTGAAATGGATGTCCGAAACTGTGCATAATCCTTTCCTAGACCATTCAAGGTCACAGAAACTAAATCATCATCTTCCACTGGCGACCCAATGGAAGCAAGTGCATCTGCAATCTTCTTCACCTTCATGTGGTAGTCATTGATGCTCATATTTTCTCTTTGCACATTATGCAACTCTTGCTTGAGCTGCATTTTCCTGGCTTGCGTATTTGTGCTATACATTTTTGACAAAGTATCCCATGCCTCCTTTGGCGTACTTGCATCCTGAATATGCACAATCATAGAGTCTGAAATACTGATAGACAGCCAGTACATAACTTTCCTGGCTCTCTCATGCCATGCTTTAAATGCCTGCATTTGCTGTTGATTGGGAACATCAGGAAGAACTTGTTCTTCTTCATTTCCTGTAACAAATTCCCAATATCCTTTTCCCATAAGGAAATTCGTCATTCTAAACTTCCATGCTTGGAAGTTGTTCTTGTCAAGATTTTCAGTGACAATCTGTGAGAGAGAATCAGACGCCATTACAAAACACTGCAAAAAGTTCTGTCACTGCAAAGAACACAGCTTCAGCCTCACAAGGGCTAATCTGCAAAACTGGCGAAAGTGGTATTTGACCACACAGTCACTCCCTAGTGATGATTTTGCATCAACAGGCAACAAGGATGATTCTGTAACTCCCAATGTCTCTGCACACAAGCATACGATGCAATTTCTACAGTAACTTTTCACCGACCTGTAGAACAGTGGTCGCACAGTATAAAACTGGGCATTTTCCTGAGTGCGTGCAGAAAACTTCCGCCTCCAAAACAGGCCCCGAAATGGCCTCAAATCAAAAAAACAGGGTCGCAAAGGGCTAAAGCCCTTGCCCGCAGCATATACTACCCTCTTGCTTCACCGCGAAGGTCGTCTCAACCTGAGACAATGCACTCTTGCAATTTCCGGCTATGCTACCTGTAGAGATCTGCTCCCAAAACAGAAAATGAAAGCAACACTGCTCCTCTTACCAGAACACCGCGAGCTTGGCTTGCTTTCTTGAGCTCCTTACCACGAACAAGGCTCTGATACCATGTCAAGATTGTGGGAGAGAAGGAAGGAGTCTCACTTATAGCTTTCTTGCTTGCACAATGGGGGAATACACACAAGGGTGGAGGCTGAAAACAGTTTTCCTCTTCTTAGTTGTGTAAGCCAAAAGAACTCTCATACAAAGAAATAGAAGAACCCTATATATGGGTCTCAAACCAAACTCAACTAGCTAAGGTGGCATACTAACCAAGCCACGAACTAGAGTAGATAAGGATAGCTGTCATCTAGCTATTATTCATGGGCGGTGTACCAACCGCGTCTACAACTGACAAGTCGGTGACATAAATGCACAACGGTCACCCTGGCATATCACGAGTGGAGCTCGATATCTCAACAATCAACACTTAAAGAAAAGTGAGTCATTAATTTATTGACATGAATTTATTAAATAGGGAATGTGTAATAAGAAATTAATTTAGTGACATCCCTCTGGCTTCTAAACAATTGACCTCAACTGTAGCAGGGATACATAGTCCTTAAGAAGATCTAGAAAGTCTTGTAGTTCTCTCTCAGTCATAAACTAAGCGTCCAATGGGAGATAATTCTTAAACTTAACCAGATACTTTCATAATACCTTACTTGGCCTTAGAGTATTGTCCTGATGGTGTAAAATTTTTTCAGGCATAAGGAATCCTTCTTTTTCTTCTATGTCAGGTAAATCTTCCTTGATTGGTTCCATTGGAGGTTCTCCAATATAGGGACGTAGCAAACTTATATGGAAAGCATTATGAATGTTCCAATGACTTGGTAGATCCAAACAAAAAGTCACATTGTTTATCTTATCTGTGATCTTGAAAGGGCCATAATAGCGATTAGAAAGCTTAACCATTTTACCCTTTTGACCTTTCTACTTCTTTAAGTGAGCCTTCTCAAACTTAAGAAGAACATGTTGTCCCAAATTGATATCTAACTTACGACAATGCTTATCAGCTTCGCATTTCTGCTTCTCTTATGTTCTTTCGATAGCAGCTTGTACTTGAGTGAAAGCTGTATCAATGTCTCTAACAAACTCATCTATTGCAAAGATCTTATCCTTCGTAAGAAGGATGGGTGGTAAATGAGGCTTACCATAGATGATCTCAAAGGGTGCCTTACCAATACTAGAGTGCACCGTATTATTGTATGCAAACTCTACTAAAGGCAAATACTTTTTTCATTCTCTTTATTTATCAAAGACATAGGATTTCAAAAGGTCTAGAATAATAGAATTAGCACTTTTACTCTGCTCATCCATTTGAGAATGATAAGAGGATGAAAACTTTAACTTTGTCCCAAGGTTCTCGAAGAGAGCTTGCCAAAAGAGGCTGGTCATGCGGGGATCTCAATCACTTATAATGGACTTAGGCATGCCATGATGTTTGAAAATATGAGCAACGAATAGCTTAGCCATATGATCGGCTTTGATTGTCTTTCGCATAGGTATAAAGTGAGCTTGCTTACTGAATCTATCAATGATAGTCCAGATTGCATCGTTGCCTGCTTGTGTGCGAGGAAGCTCCATGATAAAGTCCATGGCTGTACTTTCCCAAGGCTCATTGGGAATAGGTAATGGCTTTAGTAGACCAGGTGGTTTATGCCTATCATACTTTAATTTTTGGCATATCTTGCATTCGCAGACATATCTTTCAATGTCAGCTCTAAGAGTGGGCCAAAAGAAATATATTTCCAATGCTTGAGTAGTGGGTAGAATGCCCCTATGTTTAGCATATGGAGATGCATGTGCTTCATCCATTACTTTGTGTCGCAATGGTAATGCTATAAAAATTGCTGATGATGATACAAATAACCATCTCGAATTGAGAAAGGTCTAATTGACTAACCTGAGTTAAGTTGATCCCATATGGTTGAGAAGTTAGAATCAGTTACATACATTTTGGGTAAATCCATGAACTCGTTATGGTAAATAGTTGTGATTGCATTCACTCAAGGTCGCCGTGATAGAGCATATGCTACCACATTCTTAGTTCTAGATGTATGAAGGATTTGAAAATCAAACATAGATAAGAAATTTGCCAAGCGCATCTGTTTCTCTGAGAGCTTCTTCTAAGTGAGGAAGTATCTTAGACTTTGGTGACCTATTTTAATAACAAAATCTGCACCAACAAGTAAGTAGTGTTTCCATACTTGAAGAGCATGTACCACTGCCATAAGATCTTTCTCATATACTTGAGCATGTAGCTCATGATCCTTGAGGCGTCGGCTCTCAAATGCTACTGCATAATGCTCTTGGTTAAGCACACCTCCAATGCAATTCCCAGAAGCATCGCAGTGAACTTCAAAAAGTTTTTGAATATCCAGAGCTATGAGAACTGGTTCTTCAGTCACAAGAAACTTAATTCTTTCAAAGGCTTGTAGTTGCCTTGATCCCTAGCAAAAAGGAATTCACTTCTTAGTAAGGTCATGTAGAGGAGATGCAACATATGCAAAACCTCGTATGAACCTCCTATAGTATGAACATAGGCCCAAGAAACTTCTAACTTCATGTACAGAAGTAGGTGTAGGCCATTCAACAATGGCTCAAATCTTCTCAGGATCCATTTTCACCAAATTGTGAGAAACAATATGGCCCAAGTAATGAATTTTCGAAAGGAAGAATTCACTCTTCTTAGCATTGACTTGTAGTCTATGCTTGCGAAGCTCTTGAAAACAGTAGATAGATGTTTTCTATGCTCTTCTTCAGACCGTGAAAATATTAGAATGCCATTAAAGAAGACACCTATGAATTGAGTGAGGTCTGAAAATTCTCTCCATCATTCAATTGAATGTGGCGGGTGCATTAGTCAAACCAAATGGCATGACTAGAAACTTGTATAGTCCAAATGTTGTACGAAAAGCTGTCTTATGAACATCTTCAAGTGCTATCCGTATCTGGTGATAGCCGCTCTTGAGATCAATGCAACTAAAGATACTAGTCCCTTGCAACTTATCCAAGATATCATCTATCCTTGGGATAGGAAAATGATTCTTGATTGTGATATTGTTCAAAGATCTGTAGTCTATGCATATACGAAAAGAACCATCTTTCTTTTGAACAAGTAAGACTGGAGAGCAGTATGGAGAAGAGCTAGGTTGAACTAACCCTTTTTCCAACAGTTTGTTTACTTGTTTTAGGATCTCCTCTTGCTGACTTGCACTTACTCGGTAAGGCAGTTGGTTAGATGGTGAACTACCTGGGATAAGATTAATTGTGTGATCTTTCGGGTGCTTAGGAGGTAACTCTCATGGGAGTAAATCACTAAAACAATCTTCATATTGTTTAACAAAATCATATTTGGCTTGATCAATTAAAGAGAGGGATTTTTTTAAAGTCTGAAACTTAGAAGCATTAGTTGGTATTGTGTGTTCATTAGAGGCATCAAGTGCCCTTGAATCATTAGCTTCTTTTGACTCTCTCACAAAAATCATGTAAGCAGAAATGGCTTTCTTCATTTCTTTAGAAATGCTAACATGACTAACCATTGGCACAAGCCAATCTCCACAATCAACAATGCATACTATGTTCTGACCCTTGAATTAAAATTCAAGGGTCTTCTTAACAAAATCGGGAAGAGGTCTAATCTTGTAATGCCAATGCATGCCTAAGATAATATCACAGTTACCAATGGGTGCAAGTAGGAAAGATTCTTGGTCGTGGTAATCCCCAATTTTAAGATTCAACTTTCCTTGGATAGGAGTAGAATTGATTGTAAGTCCTGAACCTGATCCAATTGGTGTTTCCAATCGATCTGGTGGAATTTGTAGCCTTTCAATAGTATGCCTTAACACAAAATTATATGTGGAACTTGGATCAAAGATTATCAAAACTCGTTGATTATTAAGGGTCCTCCAACCCTTCAAGAGTTGCCTTTTCTTCTCATTTGAATGAGTGGTAGCTTGCATATCTCGAATAAAATTTGAGGATGGCGGAGGAGGATCTTTAACCACATTTTCTTCCTTACTTTTTTGAGGACAATCAAGCGTCATATACAATCAGGCTTCATATGCCCTAACTCACCACAAAGAACGCACCTTCCTTCCTCTTTGTACTTTTGTATCTCAGAGGGTGAGAGATACTGCGCTTCTTCTTGTTACCCTCTAGCTTTGAATATTGGTCATGGGTAAAGGTAGGTCTTCTTCGATTAGCCCTGTCTCTTGGTTGACCATAGAGCTGCTCTTGTCTAGCTCTATAAGAACTCATCTCCAACTTTCGAGATGTACCAAGTGTATGCAAACTTTCGGCTATGATGGCAGACTCCATTATGCGAGATAAGGTTTCATGTGGATACACCTTTATGGTTCTGTGTAAATGAGGGAGTAGGCCAGCTTCAAACTTCCTTTTCTTCTCTTCATCGCTGATCTCCATGAAAGGAGTAACCTTTAGAAGAGTAGACCAAAACTTATCCACATAACTAGTGACCTTCTCATGCTCTTTCTGGCCTAGCCAATCCCACTTCTTCTTGACATCATTCTCAAAATTAGGAGGCAAAAATTGAGCATAAAACTTCTTCTTGAACTTTTTCCAAGTCATGGGTTTCCTTCCCTCCAAAATGAGAGTCAACCACCAATTGCTAGCAGTGTCTTTCAAGTGCATGCCTACATGCTTTAACTTGGACTTTTCTGAGCAATTACCATAGAAAAAAGCAACTTCAAATTGCCTGACAAAGGCTAATGCCTTAGCAGGATCTCTACTACTGGAGTAAGAGTCAAACTTTATGTCCTTATCCCTAGACTTAAAAGTCTTAGTCTTCCTAAGCTTGCTCCTCTTATGGTCCCTCTTTGTTTGTTTGCAGATTGTACGAGACTTAGACCAAGAGAATAGGAACTAGAAGTTGATGAGGAGGAGGAGGAACTTGAATAATCACGGGAGTAGCTGGTTGCTGAGGGAGATGACTTCATCCTTATCTGCCTCACTCGAGGTGAGGTCTTTTTACTCTTCTTGACCCGAGAGTCCTTCTTCCTTCTAGGAAGCTTCTCAACAATTGGATGCTTCGCACCTTCACCATCAATTGGTGCAATGGTGTTTCTTCCAGTATCACCATCTATTTGAGGATTCGGTCCTTCATAAGTAGCTTCTTCCCTTGCCCTTAAGCTATCAATCAATTGATGTACTTCGGGAATTTCCAACAAGCTACGATACTCTATCAATTGAGCCTGTAATTGCTCACTTGTAGGCACTTCATCAGTTGCCATCTTTACCTTCTTCTTGCAAGGATCGCCTTTACTTTAAGAAAAGCAAAGAGACCTGCTCTGATAACACTGTTATAAGATCCGAGATACACGCTGGAATTTCTTATCTACTTAAAATATATATGGTGAATATTATGCTGGCACAGAGGGAGAATAGATGAGAGAAAGAAAGATGTAGAGAGAGAGAGAGAGGTAGAGAATTTGACAACACACTAGGGACTGGAAGATGGGCCAATCCCCCCCCTTGTGGAGTTATATTATTGACAAGGAGCAAGCTCCTCCATTACACATAAGCCAGTTCTTACTTATAGATCTTGGAAATAAGATCACGATTCCTTGCACGGTATACAACCGGCTAACACTTGCACAACTTGGAAGTTGACATCTTTGATCCTTCTTGAGTCTCCTTCTCTCCTACACAATATGTGTAGGGCTCTCCTCTTGGCGCTTGATTTCAGCAGAGCTTCCGCAACACTTGCACCTTCTCTTCTCCTCTTGGAACTTGATTTCAGCAAAGCTTCCGCAGCACTTGCATCTTCTCTTCTCCTCTTGGAACTTGATTTCAGTAGAGCTTCCGCAGTACTTGATTTCAGCAGAGCTTTCGTAGCACTTGCACCTTCTCTTCTCCTCTTAGATGCATGCAAAGTGATGCTTCATTTTCCTCTCCCACACCCAAGGAGAGCCTCCTCTTTTATAGGCTTTCAAGATCTTCTCTTCTTGGAGAGAGACTTGAGTTTATCTTCATGCAAGATGTGGTTGTTCCAGGACCTACTCTGGAGCACTAATTTTGAGATATCTCTCTGTGCGTTGTTCGGATGAAAAAACGTCCAACACAAAAGTTGTAGATCCCACTGTTTCCAATAACTATGTGGCCCATTTTTAAAGATCGTCTTTCTATCATGAGATATTTTAAAAACGGATTCACCATGTCTTTTTTTTAAAGAACAGATTCTCAAACTGTACTCTTAACTTGTGGTCCATACAACCACCTTAAGAGAGTTCATTAAATTGCCTTGGGCCTCAACCTTAAGATTGACTTCCACACAAAAGCGTGTCTTTTTAGACCTTAGAAAGAGAAAATCACTTCTCTCCTCACTTCCAGAGGATCACATCTCTTGTCTTTCTTAGTGAGAGAATTACCTCTCTTGTCTTTTTTAATGAAAGAAAAGACCTTAAACCTTGACTTGTAAGGGAGAGGATGACCCTAAATGAATGCAATGCTCATTATACATAAGTAAACATTCCCAGGCATCCCCAGATGCACACATAAATACATATACACAATGCTAATGCACTTCCTCTTCTTAGAACTAAATCCATCTTCATTTATGTGTAACTCCTTGGTTCTTGTGTACACTCTTACACTTGGTAGACACTTCTTTCCCCCTTCATAACTTATATTGCCTGTACTAGATATTCCCGTCACAATGCTTTGATCACCCCATCAAGTGATCACCCCATTAAGTGATGCATTAGGAATATTGGTCTCTAAATGGTCTCATGGCCATGCTAGATCATCATCAACACTTAAAGAAAAGTGAGTCATTAATTTATTGACATGAATTTATTAAATAGAGAATGTGTAAAAAGCAATCAATTTAGTGACAAAGGTCAAATGCAAGCTTGAAATCCCATGAAAGGGGGAACTCACATAGTAAATGTTGCTCAAGAAAGGACATGGAATGCTATTGCTATAGCAAAAAGAATCACATAAAGGACAATTTCAAGTGGAAAATCAAGAATAAAGAAAAGCAAAAGAGTGATGATCATAACAAGAAGAAGGAGAAATAGAAGCAAAGATAGAGGAGGTCAACACTATAAGCAATTGTGATGGTGATGATAGCAAAAAGAAGGAGAAATAGAAGGTAAAGATAGAGAAGGTTAACGCCATAAGTATTTGTGATGGTGATGTGCAATTGTTAAAGGTGGCGGTGACATTAATCACAAGAGCCACCATCAACGCATTGAAGAGCCAATGGGAATGGAGGAGTAATGATGACCTAGCACAGCACATGGGCGAAAAATGTCCCATTGCTTGACAAGGGACATGGGTAGGGAGAAGGCCCCACCAGTAGCGATGATCTATATAACAAAAGGAGTGAAGCATGGTGTCGTTGTTGCTCGAGCTTTTCATAGCCCTGGAAACCAAGCAGCAAGAAGTTCTCTTGCTATATGCCATATCCTTGGTCTACCACCCAATCTTCTTGACTTTTGTACAAGGATACTAATAACACATAGCGACCACGATTTCCATTTGTCTGCATGCTACACTGAATGCATATGTATTCACACAGTCGGCCTAAGGTAGTCCCCACCGTGAGCCATGCACGATGGCAAAGGTCTAGACAGTGCCAGACAATACTACCTCCTAAGGCAAGCTCATTCCTCAGTGAGGCCATAGTCGAGGCACATTCCACTACCCTAACACTCCCAATGCGTCATCCACAGTCCACTCCTCCGATTGGGAGCAAACCAAATTCAAGATCATCTCCACTCCACATGCCATTCCCATCCCAATGGCAGACCATCCTAGCATTTCCCTCCCAAAGTTCTCAAGATCTTTCAAAGAAGATCCATATGCTTTTATCCAGCAGTTTGATGTAGCATACACACTAAATTATCTTGGTCAAGTTAATGAGACTCACAAGGTTGTTGTTTTCGAATCCTCCATATGAGAGAAGACTACAACCTGGTTCGCCACAAAGAATGGCTTCAAATCATGGAACGAGACCCCAACCACATTCTGTATTTGATTCCAACCAAATCAAACAGATGTGCAAAAACTAGAATAACTCTACCACCTCAAGCAAGGTGGTAAGTCAATTTTGGCTTACACCACTAAGTTTACAATATTGAATAACTGCATTGATCCAAATGTGCAACAGAAGGATGAAATGCTAAATACCCTGTATGTCCAAGGTTTCAATAAATCTATTTGGAAGGCCTTTGCTTTTGATGATCTATATGGTACTAGCATTGATCCATTCTATAAGAAAGCTCTAAGAAGGTTAGAGCAATTCCTATTGAAAGAGAAGTCAAGAAAAGGAAATAAATTTGACAAATCAATTTAAAAAAACCAATATGATGAAAGCAATGATTCAACCTCTGATTTTGACTTGGATGTGGTCCAACAGTACAAAGTTTGATTCCAAGTAGGAAGAAAGAATGAAACAAAAAAGTAATAAGAAAGACAAAGGAAAGAGAGTAAGAGACAACAACAAGAAAAACAAGGTTAGCATTCTTTGATGCATACAATGCAACAATTAGGCTGAATGCCACCTGAACCAAAGATGGCGCAATATTTGCAACTTGGCCACACACAACACTGACTTCTACCAGCACAATGGTAGATTTCAAATGGACAGTCCCAAAGGTTGGCAAGGGACCAGAGCAACCAATTCTAGACAATGTGGTTCCTACACCAGTAGTGGCATATACCAACTAGGATCACTAACAACCCAACAATGACCGTGGTAGGTGTGGTTGAGGTGTAAGAGACCAAGGGAATTTTTGGCCCTTTGCTAAACATTGTTTTTTTTAAATGCAAGAATGACACTTGCAAGTCGAATGCCCAGATGCCAAGCATGTGATGCTCAAAAGAGGCAAAGGCAAGGCACAACACATACAATACAGTTGAGATCAAGTAATTGTCAAAACCGAAGGTGCATGTGATCACCTAGTTTAGCAAAACCCACAAGGAGGCCGCATTACACCCCATAAGCACTTCGTGGGCAAGTCCACCACCACGTAGTAGGTTGGATCGCATGTGAGCTGATGGAACCACAACATCTACCATGTGCCTCAATTTGGAGGCTACACCTAGAAATTAGATGGGGATCTTGAGACAATAGAGACAATAGTCCGTCGATGTGCATCCCTCGTCCCTTTAGGGAAGGCAACCAGCTAAGAGGACACAATCCCGCCCAACAAGAAACCAAGGCAGTTCCAAGTTGTGTATTCATCCAAAGTCTATGAAGCTCAATCCGTAGCCGCATTTGACCCCTAAAACATCACACCCACCCTAAGAGAAAAACAAACTAGTGGCAAAAGAAGACCCACAAACTAGTGGAGTAAAGAACCCACACTATAGTCCTAGCAAACAAAGAGGAAAGCTAGTTCCATCCTAGCAAGGCAAGAAGTCAAATTTTGGAAGTTAATCCCAGAAAAGGTCAAAATCAGAATTTGGAGGATCATCCCAAATAGAGACAAAGAATCACCCTAGATGTTAACCCCGACGACATAATCTTTGCCACTGTCATCGGGGCAAAGAATCACCCTAGATGTTAACTCTCGGCATAATTAGGTACCTCTCGGCATAATTAGGTACCTCTGGAAATTGCCACATTGCAATTTTTGGTACCTCTAGTAGTTGTAAACATGGAGCACACTAGCAAAGATTACCACTTGCTGAAGAAACCAACAAATTGGGATAAGGATACACTAACTATTCAAAGAAACCATCACGAGGTAATGGTCTGCTTTTGACTAATGTTACCCCACCTACCCCGCAGCATCACCAACCAAGTGTCCCTAAAATAGTCAATATGGTTGAAGGATTGAGTGATGATGAAGAAGAGGAATTTGTGAAGGCTGATGTTTACCTACAACCCTGGTGTCTCATCAATGTTCTCCAAGATCAGTGAACAATACATACAACCCCGGAGCCTACAGCTCGAAGCCTCGAATGAGCAAGAACAGGATAACATATCACAATGTTTCGAAGCTCAAAATCTAGATTGCCCCAATAGGAAACACCATCATGGACCAAATTTTTTATGTTGATATCAATGAAATATTGAGTCAAGACTAGGGAAATGGGCACTAGAAGCATTCGACATGGTAATGTCGTAGCTAAAATCCATTGATAGGCCTTGGAAGCAACTTACCCCTGTAAGTTGGTTAGATAAAATGAATTAGTACTACTGGAGTCATGGAATACCCAAAATGGATCACTTCACTAGCATTTGATCTTGTTGGGGAGTTTTTTCATTCGAGTTTTGAAGACTAGGACTAGTTGGCCTTTACAAAACAAGGGCAAGGGCTTCTTGGATAGTTGATCCAGTTAGTGTTTCCATAGGGCTTGGACCTTGAATAGAATGTAGGTGTTGCGGAGTTGATCAAAGGCTCCCATTTGGAATGGAAGGGATTCCTCTGGAATCATTCGATCCCGTACCACTAGTCAAAAACTAGGGGCTACAAATTCTAGTGACATAATGGCTTCCAATCCAAAGGTTAGCTTGTAAGGAGTCATGCTAATTGTGATCTTGAAATATATCCAAAAATCCCAAAGTGCGGTAGGAAGCTTGGTATCCCAATCTTTTCAATGTTGGTTTATCAATCTGGTTATAATTTTGCATAGAACTTTGGTGGTGGATTCTGCTAAACCATCAGCTTTAGATAGTAAGAAGATGACTTTTTATGGACAATTAGAAAGAATCAAATAAGCTTTTTTATGACCTTATTTACAAAGTGTATACCTTGGTCACCAACCAATTCAATCAGCATTGCATACCTGGTGAAGATTTCCTAGAAGAGACATTGGATGATTGACTTGGAAATATTGTCTAATAGAGCCCATACTTCTACCCATTTGGTGCAATAATTGATTGCCATCATCAGTATGTACTTGTTGCAGGTGTAGGCAATAGCAGCCCGGAGAGATGGATCCAACAAAGTCCAATCCCCACTTCTAGAAAGAATTCCAAGGGTAGGATTGGTTGGAGTGGTAAGTGATTTCTAGCTCTGGGCTGGCCCCCATCCATTGGCAAGAATCATAGTGTTGGATCCACTTTCAAACATCGTCATGCATCATTGGCCACCATAGACTAGCTTGCTAGATTTTTCAAATGATGACATATGTAGTAAAGTGACCACTAGTAACTCCTTGGTGTTCTTCCTCCAAGATAGCAAGCTGCTCCTGTTGAGATATCGAGCTCCACTCGTGATATCCAAGGTGACCGTTGTGCATTTATGTCACCGACTTGTTAGCTGTAGATGCGGTTGGTACACCGCCCATGAATAATAGCTAGATGACAACTATCCTTATCTACTCTAGTTCGTGGCTCAATTAGTATGCCACCTTAGTTAGTTGAGTTTGGTTTGAGACCCATATATAGGGTTCTTCTATTTCTATGTACTAGAGTTCTTTTTGGCTTACACTATTAAGAAGAGGAAAACTGTTTTCAGTCTCCATCTGCGTGTGTATTCCCCCATTGTGCAAGCAAGAAAGCTACAAGTGAAACTTCTTCCTTCTATCCCACAATCTTGACATGGTATCAGAGCAAGTCTCTGTAGGTAGTACAACCGAAAAGTGCAAGAGTACATTGTCTCAAATTGAGATGCCCTTCGCGATGTAGCAAGAGGGCAGTATATGCTGCAGGTAAGGGCTTTAGCCCTTGGTTGCCCTGTTTTTTTTATTCGAGGCCATTTCGGGGCATGTTTTGAAGGTGGAAGTTTTCCAC
This sequence comes from Lygodium microphyllum, assembly GCF_053477565.2. NCBI lineage: Eukaryota > Viridiplantae > Streptophyta > Polypodiopsida > Schizaeales > Lygodiaceae > Lygodium > Lygodium microphyllum. The sequence goes on along the minus strand of NC_141137.1, from coordinate 96,893,816 downwards.
ACGCACTCAGGAAAAGGCCCTGTTTTTTGCTGTGCAATCACTGTTCTATAGGTCGGTGAAAAGTTACCGTAGAAATTGCATCATATGCCTGTGCACAGAGACATTGGGAGTTACAAAATCATCCTTATTTCCTGTTTATGCAAAATCGTCACTAGGAAGTGACTGTGTGGTCAAATACCACTTTCGTCAGTTTTGCAGATTTGCCCTTGTGAGGCTGAAGCTGTGTTTTTTGCAGTGACAGAATTTTTTGCAATGTTCAGTAATGGCGTCTAATTCTCTTTCATAGATTGTCACTGAAAAACTTGACAAGAACAACTTCCAAGCATGGAAGTTTAGAATGACGAATTTCCTTATAGGAAAAGGATATTGGGAATTCGTTGTAGGAAATGAAGAAGAACCAGTTCTTCCTGATATTCCCAATCAACAGCAAATGCAGGCATTTAAAGGATAGCATGAGAGAGCCAGAAAAGTTATGTACTGGCTGTCTATCAGTATTTCAGACTCTATGATTGTGCATATTTAGGATGCAAGTACGCCAAAGGAGGCATGGGATACTTTGTCAAAAATGTATAGCACAAATACACAAGCCAGGAAAATGCAGCTCAAGCAAGAGTTGCACAATGTTTAAAGAGAAAGTATGAGCATCAATGACTACCACATGAAGGTGAAGAAGATTGCAGATGCACCTGCTTCCATTGGGTCGCCAGTGGAAGATGATGATTTAGTTTCTGTGACCTTGAATGGTCTAGGAAAGGATTATGCACAGTTCCGAACATCCATTCCGTCCGTGAAAGATTTCCTGATTTTGAGGAGCTGATTGCTCTTTTAATATCTGAGGAGCAGAGAAATGGTGGTGCATCCTCTTCAGGAGGAACTTCAAAAGTAGCTTTCTTCTACTCAAATGCTGGAAGAGGTAGAGGCAGAGGTAGAGGAGGCCAATTTGGAGGCCGTGGTAGAAATCAGAATATGCAGCAAACTCAAGAAAACCAGTCCTATGGAGGAGGATGTGGTAACTCTAGAGGTAGGGGGAGCCAAAGAGGTCGTGGTGGATGGCAAAGAGGCGAAAATGCAAACAGCAATGTTGAATGCTACTACTGTGGTAAAATGGGTCATATGGCTAAAGACTGCTATAAAAAGCAGAATGACATCATGAATGGAAAATTGCAACAAGGAAATTATGCATCTTCTAGTAGACAGGGTGATGACAGAAATGAGCATTTGTTTATGGTGCAACACATGACCAATTCTGTGACAAGTACAGAAGAAAGCAACGATGTGTGGTATGTTGACTCAGGTGCATCAAACCACATGATAGGTCATGCAGAATGGATGCAGGATGCAAGGAAAATGGAAAAACTAGGATTTGTGGAGACTGGTGATGATAATGCACATCCTATTGTGCAGATTGGAAAATTTCATTTGTCTATGCAGCATGGGAAAAAGAAATACATGTCGAATGTATCTCATGTCCCGAATATCACCAAGAACCTGGTTTCTGTTGGTCAAATGGTTGAGCAAGGCTTGCAGGTTAGATTTAATCCTCATGGATGCTTTGTTGAGGATATGAAAAATAAAGGTTGCTTGATAGCAAAAGGAAAGAAGAATGACAGAATGTTTACGTTGGATGCAGACATGCCTGAACTGAGTGCAGCAATGTTTGCACATGGGACCGGTGTAGTTGCAGATATTGATATCCAGCATAAACGCATTGGTCATGTTAATGTACAGCGACTTAAACCAATGCAAGCCCAAAATATTGTTGCAGGATTTCTTATATTCAAGGTTGCAGAAATGCATAAGGTATGTGAAGCCTGTCAATTTGGAAAACAGGTAAGGAAACCATTTCCTAGACATGTTCAAGAGAGTAAGAAGCCATTGGAATTAATCCACTCTGATGTGTGGACTACTAAAGCTGCATCTATTGGAGGCTGTCATTATTTTGTCACTTTTATTGATGACTATAGTAGAAAATTTGGGTGTATTTTATGAAAAAGAAAAGTGAAGTGTTTGGGCATTTCAAAACTCTTAAAGCTATGGTTGAAAAAGAAACAGGCCTACAAATAAAATGCCTAAGGTCAGATGGAGGGGGAGAGTACCTCTCAAATGAGTTTGCAAGGTTCCTACAAGAGCATGGTATAAAGCAGCAATATTCATGCAGTCATACCACACAACAAAATGGAATTGCAGAAAGGAAAAACAGGCATATTGGAGAGGTATCTCGTGCCATGCTCAACGAAAAAGACTTGCCAGATTTTTACTGGGCTGAAGCAATTGCTACAGCAGTCTACATAATGAACAGGACTCCCACTGCATCAATACATGGGATGACTCCAGAGGAGAGGTATACTAGTAGGAAGCCAGATATTTCTCATTTGAAAATTTTTGGTTGCATTGCCTATGTTCATGTGCCAGATGAGTTGAGATCCAAGTTGGATCAAACTGAGAAGTGCATCTTTATTGGTTACTCTATGCAGCAGAAAGGGTATAGATGCTATAACCCTTCTACTCGTAAGTTTACAATGAGCAGAGATGTTGTTTTTTATGAGATAAGTAGATGGTATAAACCACTAAATGTGATTGATGATGTAGATGCACAAAATGGTAATGCTGCACAAAATTCACAGCAGCAGTCACAAAATATTAGTGGATCTGGAATGTCCTCTAGCAGTGGTTCACATTCTTCACGATGGACAGGCAGATTGAGATCAGGAGAATCTCCTCAAAACAATGCAGATAGTGGTATGCAGGTTTCACGAAAAGAAAAAGAGAAGGTAGATCAGCCCATGTTTGATGTGAATGCAGGTCACTCTTATATGGATGGTGAATCCAGTGGCTTAGAACAGAGCACTGACGATGAGTTGGGTATTCCTTCTATTGTTACACCTGGAGTAAGGAAGACCAGGGATGTTTTGAGAGCACCTAGGAGTGAACCTACTTTGCGCAAGTCTACCAGAGCTAGGTATCCTGTGGATAGGCTGAAATATGATGGATTCATAGCCATTTACTATGCCTATATGGTCAAAGTGATACAGGAACCAGAGCCCACTTCTTTTGAGCAAGCCATGGGAAAAGAAAAATGGGAGAAAGCCATGGATGAAGAAATGGATGCCTTGGAAGCAAATGCTACATGGAAATTGGTACCTTTGCCTAAAGATAAGAATGCAATTGGTTGTAAGTGGGTTTATAAGGTGAAGCACAATGCAGATGGATCTGTGAACAGATACAAGGCAAGATTAGTAGTCAAGGGGTATGCACAAACATATGGCATTGATTATGAAGAAACATTCAGTCCGTTTGCAAGGCTAGCAACCGTAAGAGCAGTCATTGCTATGGCTGCATCAAAGGGATGGTCTTTACATCAGATGGATGTAAAGAATGACTTCTTGCATGGTGATTTGCAAGAAGAGATCTATATGGAGTAGCCACCAGGTTATGTGCATGCTGTTCGTCCTGAGTTTATTTGCAGGTTGAAGAAAGCCTTGTATGGCTTGAAGCAAGCACCTAGAGCATGGTTTGACAAGATAGGACAGTATCTTGTCACTATTGGCTTTCAGATTTCCAATGTAGATTTCTCACTTTATGTAAGAAAAACAGAGAAAGGTATTATGCGGCTTGTCATTTATGTTGATGATTTGATTATCACAGGTGATAGTGATGAAGATATCCTTCATGTGAAAATGCTATTGAAGCAAAAGTTTGAGATGAAGAATTTGGAAGAGCTACATTATTTCTTGGGCATTGAGGTGATTAGATCACCAAGTGGGATACGGCTCTTGCAGAGGCAGTATGGATTGGACATGCTATCCAAATATGGGATGACAAGCTGTAAGCCTATTTCAGTTCCTTTGGAGCAGAATGTGAAGCTGAGCACAGATGCAGGTGAGCTTCTCGAAGACCCTACTATGTACATACGCATAGTAGGAAGTTTGATTTATATGACTATTACCAAGCCAGATTTGAGCTATACTATTGGATTGGTAAGCTAGTTTATGTAGGCTCCAAGGAAACCGCATTTGGATGTGGCTAGACGCATACTCAGGTATGTGAAGTCCACATTGTAGTATGGACTATTTTATGAGACTGGGGTTCATATACAGTTGCATGGATACACTGATGCTGATTGGGCTAGTAGTATTTCTAATAGACGATCTACCAGTGGATATGTGTTCTCTTTTGGGAGTGCTGCAGTCACTTGGAGCAGCAAAAAACAGCCTACAGTTGCCTTGTCGAGCACAGAGGCTGAGTACAGGGGTGCAGCAATGGCTGCATGTGAGGTAGCTTAGTTGCATAAGCTACTTTATGATATACATCAGCTTACAGATGGGCTAGTTGTCATTTATTGTGACAACATGAGTAGTATACACTTGGCAAATAACCCATTCTATCATGCTAGAACAAAGCACATTGAGGTGCATTATCACTATGTGCGGGAGAGGGTTTTACTAGGTCTTATTGATCTAGTTTATGTCAGCACAGAGGATCAGGTAGCTGACATATTCACGAAGGCATTGGGCGCAGAGAAGCTGCACAAGTTTAGAGACCTGCTTGGTGTACAGGAATTGGGATTGAGCTCGAGGGGGAGTGTTGAGATATCGAGCTCCACTCGTGATATGCTAGGGTGACCGTTGTGCATTTATGTCACCGACTTGTTAGCGGTAGATGCGGTTGGTACACCGCCCATGAATAATAGCTAGATGATAGCTATTCTTATCTACTCTAGTTTGTGGCTCAGTTAGTATGCCACCTTAGTTAGTTGAGTTTGGTTTGAGACCCATATATAGGGTTCTTCTATTTCTATGTACTAGAGTTCTTTTTGGCTTACACAACTAAGAAGAGGAAAATTGTTTTTAGCCTCCACCTGTGTGTGTATTCCCCATTGTGCAAGCAAGAAAGCTACAAGTGAGACTTCTTCCTTCTCTCCCACAATCTTGACAGCTCCATCAAGAGGACCACTCTTTGTAGTACTCTAGAGAGAGTGCGGTAGTACAATTGGCCCATGATGACCTCAAAACGCCAGCTCCAAAGAGCCACTTTTTTTTTGTGGTCCTTCTAGAGATGGGATGGGGGTACACCTATTTCTAAAAACGTCATCATCTCTTCATACCAAGATCATGCACGGTTTGGCAGCTCAAGGTCTATGTCATCTGTAGCAATAGCTACAAAGAGTTGTGCATCCAGGCATTTGTACTCAATGCTAGTTGTTGGTGGTTCTCCAAAATCCAAGCAGGACAAAAATTCTACAATAATGACATGTTGACTTCTGGGGATTCACTACCATATACTCAAATGCCTACAACAATAGGATCCAATGAGCAAGTCGCCCTATAACATTTTGTTACTTGACCAAAAAGACCAAGGTAGAATGATCGACATGAAAAGTGAATACGTGCCCTAGCAAATAGTGCCATAACTTTTTAGTGGAGTAGATCATACCCAGATATTATCTTTCATTGATGGGGTAGTTTTCTCTGCATTATTGGACAATCTCCTGCTGGTATAGAACATGTGGGTCAAAACCATTCATTGTCATCTTGTTGCATCAGTACACCTCCAGTTGCTATGTTAGAAGCATCCACAAATACATGAAAGGCCTTGGCCCAATCAGGTGAAATCACAATGAGTGACTTTGAGAGAAAAATTCAAAGGCATCGGAATGCCACATCAGCTTCCTCATTCCATTTGTAAGTTTCTTTAGGCACATGCACCAATTTGTTGAATGGTGTAGCCAAATGCACTAAAAGATGCAAGTGTGGCAACCATGCCACTAGATTTGGCCCAAAAAGTAGAGTAACACAGATGGCAAATCGGGTATCAGAGCTTGCATCATTGTGGCCACCTTGGTTGTATCTCATTTTGCGAAATGATATGGCCTAGAAAAAGACCACTTAAATAGCAAATATACATTTGAGTGGATTCAAACTTTGACTTACCTCATGGCACTAGGTGAGGCAAAGCCGAAGATGCATCAGGTGGAGCATAGCCTTTTTGAAAACACTAAAATAGTCTGAGAAGACTCACATGAAATTCGTGAGGTAAGGCCCAAAGATCTCCTGCATATCTCTCTAAAAGGATGCAATTCAAATCCCCCTACTTCCACACTAAATCTTGACTCATTGTTTTCCCTGGTCACCTGCCTTCAAATTGAATTTAATGCCAAAATACTAAGCCTTGCTAATGTGGTGCTCATTTATGCACCCACTCATTTGAGAAGATGCCTGATGGCTACATGTTTTTTTGGGAATCTCAATCACATTATACATAGTTATGGGTTGTTTTGATGATGTGGCACTCATGCATTGGCCAACCCCTATGCATTAACTTACTAGCCTTTTAAGACAACTTTCATCTCTTATCCCTCTTATTTGTCAGTGCTCTCTTGTGATCATTGCCTTTGTTTATCTTTCTCCCCTCTCTATACCCTTTGTGTATTCTTTAATGCATGTATGGTTGTTAACCTCAGTACAAGAAGAAAGTGAAAAAAGTGGAAAAGCATAAGTCAGGACCTAAGAGAGGTGGCCCAGGAGGAAATCGGACACAATGGAAGAGGCAAGAAGGAAAACAACTAAAAGTGCAAGGGCGGCCTCATTAATCAAGTCAAAGGCAAAAGTACATTTTTAAATACAAGGCACCCCCTAAAACTATTGTAAAAGAGCTCTAGGCTCCCTCCTGTGCAAATTGTAAAGGTAGATGGGCGGTAGAAAGGAAGCTAGGAAGATATGAAGACAATGGGAACGAGGGCAGTCGGCCATGTAAAAAAGGAGATAAGGGGATGACCACCCAAAAAGGGATTTAGGGTTTTGTATATAAAGTTGAAAAGTGTTTGAAGAGCTCATTCTTTGGTGCGTGGCAAAGTGGACTCTTCTTCTTCTCTCCTCTTCTCTTACTTGCTTGTGAGTGCTTGAGGGAGGGAGTGTGAGTGAGTGAGGGAGTGAGTGAGTGTGTGAGGGTGAGGGATCTTGGAGGTGAAGACTTCCACCATCTCCTCTCTTCTTCTTCTCTTCTCTCATCTCGCACATGGCTATGGAGGATGGAGCTTGGAGGAAGAGGCTTGAGGATGCTTGAGTTCACATCACAAATCGTGGAGCTATCAGAGTGATTGAGAGAGGAAGCAACTTGATCAGGCATATAGGTAAGCTCACTACACTCATAGAGAGGGATAGCGTGTCAGCTATGTGAGAGGTAGCCATTAGTGCTTGCTTGAAACGCTTGAAGGAAGAAGCAGTCCGTGGGTCTTGGTGATTGAGCATGGGCTCCCATTACATTTTGGTTCTGTTGCCAGGACAAATGGATTCAAGCTTGAGTGCTTGCATGCCTCAAATCGAGCATCGAAGTAAGGGTTTCACTCGGGTTTCATCCCCGAACTGGAGCTTGAGTCACATAGGAGATTTTGGGTTTTAACATGTGGTACAAGTAAGTATTTTTTGTTTTTGATGATTAGTTGTGGAAATCATGCTACAAGTAGGTATTTTTGGTTTTTTTTTGTTGCACTTAGAGTAGGTTAGGATCAAGAAATCAGAGTGGAAAGCTTACGGTTTGTTGCTGTAATAAATAGGGCACAAACAGGCAAACAATGGAAAAAATGAGCACTTAGATGTGTTGGAATCGCAAGGGGGGTGATCGGAAGGATTAAGGTTGTGCCCAACAAGGGGTTTAAGACCCAAAGAGGCAAGGGAAAGCCTCATTTGCAATCTTAGCTTTGTGTGTGTGTGAGAGCTTGCAGGCCACAAGCTTACATCGGATTGATCGGAGCATGCCAAAGTTTTCTACGAGATTCAAGTATATGAGACACTTATCCTACACCCATATTTGATTTTTGGAAGGTCTTGTAGGCAATCGTAGCTCTAGCATGGAGATTTTCATCAAATTATAGTCAATGCATGTTTTGGCTGGCGGAATCAAACATGCTTCCTAGTGTATGATTCCCGGAATCAGACGTCTAATTCTGCAAATTCAGATGCTCAGACCAAAGGCCTTGTCCAATTTTGAAAATTGGACTACTATTTCCAACACTTGAAGTACACTTAATAAAAGCTGAAAGCTTGATTCTGCACAGTGCACAAAAAGAGTACACACACACACACACACTAAGTGACTATAAATTGATAATTGCCTGTAATTAACAAGAAACTCACTCACACACAATAACTTGAAGGAACCCACCAATAGGAAAAGACCTTGAGACTTAGTTGGGTGATTGAAACCCCAACAAAGAAGCCAAGTGCAACAAGGACAGACTCCATCGGAGAAGTGGATCTACTCAACCTAATCAATCTTGTTGACAACTTGGTGGAGCACGAGACCGCACACATGGCAGAGACAAGCACTAACCATGGATAGAACAAGGAGTTTGACCTAGGAAACCTCCCAAATCCAACAACAGCTGGACAGACCACCACGGTAAGACTTTCGAGGATGTCATAGCTAACCTGGGAGAGGAGAGACTAGCATTAGAGGCCTTGCGAAGCCTAGTGACCTACAATCATGAGCAGCAAGCTAGGAGCTTGCGGTAGAACATGGAGGTGCGTGAGATTCAGCAGGTGCTAGCGCTAGCAAACAAGAATAGGATAGGCCCTGATGTTGAGAGGGAAAGAGCACTAGAAGGAGATCTTACATTGAGTGAGCTCCTCATGAGGCGATTGTTAGACAACGCTTCTGCTGACCAAAGTGCCACTGCAATGGCAACCTCGTTGCTTGTAGGATTAGGGGTTACTCAGGGCTCCAAGAGCTAGTCTAAAATCCCTATAGTTGCAAAGAAATTAGACAAATACCAGCCAGACAATGACCCTTACAGTTTCGTGGAGTAGTTCGAGCAGGTTTGTGAAGCCAACGGCCTCACCGATCTTGCTCAGCAATCGCAAGACTTTGGCTTATGCTTAGGCAACAAGGGAAGGACTTGGTACACTAGTCTAGATGCCACAGAGTGCAACGACTTCAATGACCTCAAGAATCTCTTCATTAAGAGATCCTAGGAGGCTAGGTATTCAAACAACCTGCTAGTATGGCTGATGAATGTCAAGTAGAAGGATAAGGAAGATATATGGGATTACATGACCCACATGATGAGTCTCTTCAAGAGAATCCCAACTGGCGAGTGACCAACCAAGAGAGCGGTGTCCACAGTATTCATTAATGGAATACCAAGCGAAGAGCTCTATAAGGCCTTGGCTAGAAACTCAAGCTTACAACGAGAGACGCTGACGAGGGTCTTTGAAGAGGCCATTAGAGTGGATGATCAACTCAAGGAGAGAAACTCCAAGAGCTCGAGTCGAGAGGAGACTACCTCTAGGAATTCCGAGAGAGCTTCGACGACAAGCAAAAAATTAGGCCCAAGTACTCATGATAAAGGCAAGGGCACTGACTCCAGGAGCTAGCGGAGATGAAGATGGAGCTAGCTAGATTACAAGAGATGATGAGATGACCAACACACCCTCGCATCCAATGCATGTATTGCGGTAGAAACCACCTACTAGCTGAGTGTTTGGACCCTCGGTCCCGACCTTGTGCCAATTGTGATAGGTTTGGCCACAATGCCATGCATTGCAGATTGCCAACGAGACTCCTGTACTTGCAACCATACAATCAACCATACCTGGCAAATAGGGTGCCAAACTTCTTCGAAAGGGGAGCCCCAATGGCTCTCCCAGCACCCAATGATGCCAATCCATCCATTCCTAGGTTGGAGATAAACCCTACGGGCATACCTAGACAACCGGGACCCTACCTAACCCATCCACCAAGTGATGCTCCAATCCACTATGTGGAGGAGTTGAACAACGAAGAGCCTTACATACACCCTTACGTCTCTTATGACGAAGAGAACAATGGATTCCTTATGGAATACTGACCAGTAACAGTGATGGCATTAGGTAGAAGGAGAGGTAGAGGCTTAGGAGGGCAGACCCAAGAGCCACATGTTGGACTTGCGGTCACCCGGGACATATCTCTTCACGGTGTTGCCCTGAAACGGGAGTAAGAAAATCATGACAAGGCTTATCAGAGATGCATTGAATGTGCAATCACAAACCTCTTTGTTGATTGCTCTAGACAAAAGCCCTTCTCTGACTTGACAAACAAGCCCTTAGTCCCATTGGGGTCTTTTGGTGCCAAGACACTCTTTTGGTGCCAAGACACTCGATGGGAGGTGTTAACCTCAGCTCGAGACGGAAGAAAAAGAGGTAGAATACATAGGCAATGGGAGAAGCAGATGGAGAGCAAGTAAGGCATAAGAACGGCCTCTAAAATCAAGCTAAAGGCAAAAATGCATTTTTAAGTGAAAGGCACCCCAAAATTTTGTAAAAGAATGCTAGGTTCCCTCCTATGAAAATTGTAAAATGGTAGATGGGCATAAACTAAAGAAATAAGCCAAGTAAAAGGGAATGGGAAAAAGGGCCATGCCACAATTGCTGATCATGTAAAAAGGAGATGACCGTCCATGGGATTTTAGGGCATATATATAAAGTTCAAAAAGTGAGTGAAAGCTCATTCTTTGGTGTATGGAAACAAGAGACTCTTCTTATTCTCTTCTTCTCTTCTCTTTGCTTGCTTGTGTGTGCTTGAGAGAGGGAGTGTAAGAGTATGAGGGAGTGAGTGTGTGAGGATGAGGGATTAAGTAGGTGAATCTCTCCACCATCTCCTCTCTTCTTCTTCTCTTCTCTTGTCTCATGCAAGGCTATGGAGGATGGAGCTTGGAGGTGGAGGCTTGAGGATGCTTGAGCTTGCATCAAGAATCATGGAGCTACTGATGTGCTTAAGGAAGGAGGCAACTCATTCGGCATCAAGGTAAGTTCACTACACCCCAGTAGGATCGAAGTCGCGTCGGCTAGGTGAGAGATAGCCATAGGTATTCGCTTGAAATGCTTAAATGAATAAGCGGTCCGTGGGTTTTGGCAATTGAGTATTAGCTCCCTCTACATGCATATTGCTTCAAGCATTTCAAGCCAAATGTTATGGCTGCCTCTCACATAGTCATGCATGCTCTCAACCCTACAAGTGTAGTGAGCTTACCTTGATGCCCGATTGAGTAGCCTCCTCCCTCAAGAACTCCGGTAGCTCCACGATCCAAGATGCGAGCTCAAGCAAGCTCAATCCTCTACTACCAAGCTTCATCCTTTATAGCCACATGCAAGAGACAAGAGAAGAGAGGAGAGGAGAGGAGAAGATGGAGAGCTTCTCCACCATGGTCCCTCATCCTCACATACACTCCCTCACACTCTCATACTCCCTCTCTCAAACACAAGCATAAGCACAAGCAAGGAGAAGAGAAGAAGAGAGCCACTTTAGCTACACACCAAGAATGAGCTTCTCTATTCACTTTTTGACTTTTATGCATGTCCTCATTCCTTTGGGCACCCATCCCCTTTTTTACATGATCGGACATTTTAGCCAAGGTATCCTGAGCTTGCCTTGTTTTTCACCTTTCTTGCATGTGGGGTCTTCTTCCATTTTTGACTTGGACTTCCTTTGTCTTCCTTTTTGGGCTGTATGGGCTGTAACATTACCCCCCTCCTAGTTGAGTGCCAATCCCATGGCACTTGTGGGTAAGAGCTCGTGTGGCTAAAGGTTTACCTTATGGGTTGGTGATGGGTCTTTTGTGGGGATAGGACATGGTAGAGAAGCAAGTCAAAATGGTTGAGGTTGTGGAGACCAAGGGTATTTCGAGTGGGTGATAGGGGCCTCTAATGCTGATGGTTGGTCATATCCACATTTACCAAAAAAGGAAAAGAAAAGTGCACTACCTAGGGGGTGTTTCTACCTTACTATGGAAAATGTGCGAGATCTAGGACATGGCAATGAGCTATGGCTAATGGAAGAAGAAGAATGAACTCATGATGACAAAGACACTAGACTTGACTATTATACAAGTGAATTAGGTTCCAATATGGAAGCTTGGACTCATAAACACAACCTTGTGTAGGACTGACAAAGATAAGACACTTGACTAAAAGTACAAAGCATCATGACATTGTATTCATTCTATATGAAAAGTGGTAGTCAAGTACAATGCTTTATAGTTGTTGAATGGGTAGCAATCTTCCCTCTCTGTGTATATGGGATTCAGTCTGCCTGCATGTCCTAAGCCCAAAACTGCCTCATACAAAGAGGCTACAATAGGTGTGATTGCAAATATTTCAACACCCCTCCTCAATCACCACCAGAAAGTACAAAGTGTGTAAAGGCTTTCGTAATAGCAACACCTGAAAAGTGTGGGCACACCAAAACATGGCAAAACACTAGGGGCTATTGCAGAAAAGGCTAAGTGTGGCTACCACAAACATGATGGTCATCCAGAGGCTGTAGCCAGGGCCTTACAGAGACTGTAGTACAAGGCTACATGAGGAGTTTACAAGCTTATGTCAAAATCATTAGGGCTAGGAATTACAAGGCTTAAAAAATCAATAAAATTTTGGATCAAGGACCAGCATGCCCTTGTAGTTTTTAGCATTACTTTTGACATAGATCTTCAATTCATTGTAGGTCTTCTTGTTGGAGTAGTCCAGCTTGCTCTTTTTGATCATGTACTTGTTCTTCACTTTGCTTGCCACTTCAGAGTCCTCATGATTTGTCTATTTCTTCTTCTTATTATTTTCCTCTTTGATCTTTTGGTCCTCTTCTTCTATGTCTTCTTTGCTTGCATTTGTCTTCGTGTTCATGTCCCCCTCAAGCAAAGATATCATCTTTGAGGCAATGGAAATGACTTTAAACATTTGCACTTTCATGTCTTCAAGATCTTTAAATGGATACATTTATGACATTTGGATATAGGTAGCTCCATGTCTTCCTGTAGGAAGAGTAAGCACATCTTCTATGTGGTATAAGTAAGTAGAAATGATTGCACTACTCTTTATGAATGGCATCTTCATGAAAGTCTCCATGTTTGTCATTCTCATTATTGAGAATCAACCTCAAATCTCTAATTTTTGTAGCAAAAGAGTTGAAAGAATTTGCGTCAAAAACACAAGTGCAAGGTAGTGTGAAGACACACTTTGTAGTATCAAGAGATACTATGTCTGGACTTGAGCTTGATGATGATTCCTAATGCTTGTCTTATCCTTCGACTTGAGTCCTTCCTTGCCAGTAAATCACTTGAATGCTTGCTGAAATGAGGTTTTGTTTGTTGAAGACTAAGCAATGCTCAGTAGCAAAGACTTGAGTTCACCAAGATTGGGTCACGAGAAATGAAGCTTGAATGTAAATGGCTATGTAGTGAACTATGGATGCTTGATCTTCAAGTCTTCCAGAAACACTTCCCTCCTTAATTTAGTGATGAATCTTTCTTGGAACTTCAAATAGTTAATGGATTAGAGTGGTCTTAGTTGGAGAGGAAAAATAAAGATGAGGTAAGCTAAAAAAGCTTGAAGGTGTAAAGTTATGGCTTCTCTGTAGTTAGGGTTTCAGCAGCTGTTTGATTTTTTGTTGATTGCAGCACATATACTCAATCATTTTACAAACCCTCTGAGCTGGAGATAGCTTGATTATGTGGCTTCAATTGCTCTATGGTCATGGGCAGCATCATCATGCATGCATGTAGAATCAATGGTACAAATTGCAGATGGTGCAAACTGGCCTGCGAGTTGGAATTCACACAATGTTAGGCTCAACGATGAGTAATGCCAGGCTATGATGTACCAGGGGGCTTTGCCAGCAGTAGAGGAATGTTTTTCTAGAAGGAATTTTGGGCTATAATGGCCTATATGAAGAGATCAAAGGGCTCAAAGGAGGCAAGGTGCAGACTGGCTATGGCTACCACAAGGTGCACTGAACATGAAGTTGAAGAAAACTGATCCTGAGCTAGATGTGAGCTGGGCAGAGATTGAGAGGAACACCAAGAGAAGCTGGAGAGGCAATGACATGCTCGAATGGGCTTTGATACCATGTAGAAAATGTGCAGGATCTAGGACATGGCAGTGAGCTATGGTGGATGGAAAAAGAAGAATGAACTCATGATGACAAAGACATTGGACTTGTATGTTACACAAGTGAATTAGGTTCCAAGATGGAAGCTTGGACTCATAAACACAATCTTGTGTAGGATCAACAAAGACAAGACGCTTAACTAAAAGTACAAAGCATCATGACATTGTATTCTTCTATATGAAAAGTGGTAGTCAAGTACAATGCTTTATAGTTGCTGGATGGGTAGCAATCTTCCCTCTCTATGCATATGGGATTCAGTCTACTTGCATGTCCTAATCCCAGAACTACCTCATACAAAGAGGATACAATAGGTGTGATTACATATATTTCAACACTTACCGTGTGGTGCATTGTGTTTGTGTGCTAGTGTAACTAGGAGCTAGGTTGTGAATTGCCTCGACCATCGAATGTGCCTAACTTGAGGACCCCATGTGTAGCACTCATCAAGTGAGATCTCATTTTCCCTTCTTGCTCTTGTCTTTCTTTTTCCTCCCTTCATTCTCTTTTCTTTTTCATGTTTCTTTGTTCTTTTCTCTCTTTTTTTTTGCTTTTTCTCTTTTATTTTTTTTGAATGTGTGTGAGGAGCCAATCCTCAAATTCTGGATCGTGAGAGAAGGAGGCTGGGGGCTTAAGCAATTTACTAAGGAAGTTCCTACTTTACATATAGTCTTTCAAGTTCATGTGTACATTCAGAGGAGTTGTTGAAAAAAATGGATGACTACACCTAGTGAATTGTTGTGCTTGCTCTAGCAGCCTCTTCCTTCTTTTCCTAGCCTCCTCTTTTCTTTCAGTCATTGCATCCTCAAGTTGTACTTCCTACTGGGCTTACGGTCTTGGAGAGGGTGGTTGTGGAACCTGTTCCTCATCTTGTTTCTCTTCCTCTCTCATTGGCTCTTGCAATCATTGTTCCTCCTTAAAGCTTAACAACTCTCCCTTTGTCTTTCTGCTAAGGCCGCTATGATTGGCTCTTAGTCTCTCCACTTTTGAGTCACTTTTTCCTTCTCCTCCTCCAAGTACTCGATTTATCTTTCCAGCCTTCATTGCTCCTCTATCTCCATCAACAATCTATATCTCATTTTCTTTGCCTCTCTTTGATGCTCTTCTCTTGCTTGAGCTCTCTCTCCTTCTCTTGCCACGAGTTAATCCATGGCTTCTTGAACTCTTCTCATCTGCCCTACCAAGTCCATGTGTTGCAGGATGAGTAGCTTGTATTGCCTTTGTAAGCCGATTAGCTCTTGTGCTTCTTCTGCAAGCCTTGCTTGCCACCTATTTTTGTCTCTTTCCTTTGGTGCCTTCAACTCCTGAATCTCTTTTTGAAAATCAGGTGAATCCTCTCTAACTGAAGGGCTTCCAATGTCTCTCTTTTCATTTCCAATTTGGCCACTACAATTTTCTTTTCTTCCTTAGCCCTCTTTACCTGTGAAAGGAGCTCTTTAATGTACTCGTCATGCCCATGGATGGTGGCACTAATGTAGGAATGGACATTGTGGATGCCTCTATTTTTAGCTTCTTTGGGTCTTGTCTTGATTTGGCATCTGCAACTAGTCTCTTGGTTCCGGCCATAGGGGCTCCTTCGCTGGTGGTGCAAGTGTAATCTCTTGTACCTTGCTAATTAAGTAATTTACCCAAGCCATGAGGTTGCTTCCATCCACAGCAATTGAGGTGCCTTGGGTGGATGTGGCATCTGGGGTAGTAGGCATGAGGACGGCTGGGATTGGATGTAACAGGCTCCTGCCCTTGCCTTCTATTGTTGGTGGTGCTACAGTTTCTGGCACTTGGGCACTAGTGCTTGGGACTTCTTCTCCTCATGGGCTCATAGTAAGAAACTCATCTTGCCTGGAGGGCTACTCTATCAACATGTGTATTGCTAGAGCCATGTCTTCATCCTCCTTTCTTCATAGCTCGTCTACCTCTTCTTCTGCTCTCCTCTTTCTCTCTTCTTCGGCTCTCTTAGACTCCTCTTGGATCCTTCATAGTTCAACTTCTTCTTTCCTCCATCTCTCTTCTTCAGCCTTCTTTGACTCTTTTTGTGCCTTCTGCAAGTCAGCCTTCTCTTTTTTTTCATTCTCTCCCTGACTTCTTGCTACCACTTTTGGGGGGTCTTCTTCTTTGACTTTTTAAGCCCTCCTTAGCTGGATTGTGTCTCATATTTCTCCTTATCCACTTATTGTTCTCTTGTTGGATTTTTCATGCTCCTGAGGCAGTGTCCTCTCGAGTGTCTCTCCTACTTCTTCTTCACCGGCACCTCTCCCATTGCCTCTTGGATGAGGGCCGTTAGTACTCCATTGAACCCTATAATGAAGCTTTTGAGGCAAGTTTCTTTCTTTTGTTCCAACTTTTGATGATGGGGATTCTCCACTTGCTAGCCTACTCCCTAAGGCTAGTGCTTTGGCCTATTGGACAATTGTCTTCTACACATATCCATTCCAATTGATCTTGTCAGGTAAATGGACTACCAAGCTCTCTAACAAAGGCACTCCAATCCTATGTATGAGCGAGTTGTACCTTTGGCTTGAAAATAGCGTATGGATGACCTTGGCCTAGAGTCTCACGTCAGGATCAAGGATATCCTAGATGCTGATGCCATCATTTGTTGATACTTTTGTCCTTGCTCATGTTGAGCATGGCATAGACATCTCTTATTGGTCTCCTCTCCACCTTGGGTGCTAACCCCAATGCCTTCTCCATGAAGGTCTTGCTCAACTCTACCTGCACCTGTTTGGCCTCTTTGCCTCTGCCCATTGTCATGGTGCCACATGCTCTATTAGAGTCATAGGTTCTCAATAACTCTACACACCGATTGTAATTAGCCTCTTGCTCCAACTTCTCAATGTACTTTGTAAGGTTGCATTGTTCTATGATTCTTTTGGCCGCTTCCTCCTCGATCACCACGTTGTCGACATTATGGATGGTCTTGAACTTCAGCTGATTGTAGGCTCAGTCCTCAATGGCAATGCCATAGCATATTTTCTCTTCTTCCATGAAGAACGGAAGCCAATGGGTGCGGTCTTGCTATCCACTAGCTCCTGTTGTAGCACAATAAGCTTCCCTTAGTTCATTTGCAAAATTGTTTTCTTCACAAAAAGTCAAAGGGATTGCCACACAATTTTCACTTCAAGGAATTCATTTATTCCAAGCAAGCATTTCCTCCTCATTATTTTTAAGCATAAAATCACATTTCTCTTCTTTCCACTTTTAGGTTTTAGTTTTGAGGTTCTCTTGTTGTTTCTTTTTGTTTCCATACTTGTTTGTTTGTTTTTTGGTGTTTTGATTTCCAATTGGTTTCCACCTTATCCCCTCCCCCTAGGAATGATGTGAATCCTTCCAAGGATTATAGGTTGAAGGGTTAAAGGCATTTAGAACATGTTAGGGTGCTTTGCTTCCGCATGAGCCAAGCGTAGAAGTGTGTGTTGTATTCCAAGTTAGCATAGCAATCCATGTTGAAAGGTTGGATGCTTACTTGAGTAATGTAGGTGAGGACATCCATGAGGAAGTCACCAGGGTTGATTCTGTTGGCAATATATAGCTCTCCCTCAATAAGGGTGCAATCTAAATAGGGGTCATGACATGCTCTTTTAGAGGTCGGTTGCAAATAATGGCCAATACCCTATAGGATGTGGGAGCTACATAAGTTGGGTCATACTCAGAGGTTTTGATTGCACGTCTTTGCTCAACATTGGTTATGATTTGGCAACCCTCTTGTTCCCATTGAAGTCGGAGAGCATACCATTTTTACAAGAAAGAGGAGTCATTGTCAGCTAGGGTTTTCAACTCTTCAATTTCCTAGTTTATAGCAGAGACCATGCTCTTATCATAAGATGTGATGAGTCATTGTTTGTGCACTTCCTGGCAAGAAATTTTGCAGGCAATTAATGATTCAATTGTCATGGGATCCTTAATGATGAACACGAATTTTGATTCCTCTTAGGTGCAAGGCAGTGTACACTAAAGGCTCTTCTAAAAGGCCTAAGTCTAATCGCTCATATCTTTTAGTAAGCATGGTAAATGTAGCATCCAAATGTCAAATGCAAGTGACCAAGTCATCCCCCGTATTTTCAGCTAAGTCATAGGCCAAGGTAAGGATGGATCACCACTCATAAGAGGGTCTAAGGCCTATAGGAGGTTGGGGTTTGATTGGACTAGAAAACTCAACAACTGGTATCTGTGACTTCAGTTTCTCCTGAGGGTGTGGTTTAGCCTCTTCTACAAGAGGAGTGGTTTGCAGTGTTGAGGTTGTGTTGTTAGATGCTTGTGA
Organism: Lygodium microphyllum; assembly: GCF_053477565.2. Classification (NCBI taxonomy): domain Eukaryota; kingdom Viridiplantae; phylum Streptophyta; class Polypodiopsida; order Schizaeales; family Lygodiaceae; genus Lygodium; species Lygodium microphyllum. The sequence continues at coordinate 96,875,647 of NC_141137.1, read as the reverse complement.
TGCCCTTGGGACACTAGCAGTGCTAGGTTGAGGTGGCATGGAAGTAGCAAGCTATGGTTTCTATTAGTAAACTTGTTGAGGCTCTGTGGGCTTAGCGATTTTGGGCTCGATAGGCTTTGCGGATTGAGTCTCCCATGGTTTTGGTTCCCTAATTGTTGTGTAATCTTGTGGAGACAAGTTTAAGGGTAGCGCTTGAGCGGTGCCCTTAGTGATCCTAGCTTTAGGTACCCATGTCCAGGTATTGCCCTCATAATAGCCTTGCACTTGCAATAGGATTTTGGGGACCCATCGTAGCTTGGCTCATCAACTATGCCTAGCATGCCTTCTTTGTCTCCTAGGCCTTGATTATGAGTTTCTAGTAGCGCAAGGTCATGTCAACTTGTTTCTAGGTGTAGTGGTCCTCGGTGCTTAGGCACCCATTTGAACTTGGGTTCATTGGCCTTGGCAATTTGCGAGAGTTGAGACTTGGTGGATTGCAACAAGTCATGACCCCCCTCCTTAGACTGAATTGTAGGTTTATCTATCATCAATGGCTTTGTGGGCTTTGATGGAGCCGCTCTACCCTTGTTGAAAGTTGTTGCTATGTGTACATTGCCGATGGTGGCAAGGTGAATGTGTTGTGACTCATAATCAACATTGCAATGCACTTGCTTCTTAAATATGCATCCTAACAATGATTCCATACCAACATCCTTTTGTTTGGAAACACATAAAAGTCCATGGGTATGCTCTTAGTCTTGATAGAGAGACTACAACTTGGCACTTTCTCAAAAGCATGTATGCTTGACTCCCAAATGGGCTGAGTTTAGCATTTGTGGGTTGTAGTTATGGTCAACCAATGAGAGTCCAATGATCGTGAGTTAGGATATTTGAGTCAGCCCCCCTCATCAATGAAAGCCCCAAAAATATGCATTTTTTTGGCGGTGACCACTATGCATAGGTAAGCGGGTGTGCTACCACTTCCTCATCTTTGTCCTCAATCTGTGTAATTGTGGCAACTTGCACATTCACAGGGGATTCTAGCATCGGAGACTCATGCAGTGGATATGTGGGAGGGTAGTACTTCTTTATATGGCTACCATTGAAGAAGCCTATGCCCTCTCCATCTAGGGTTTTGAGCTCTATGTTGCGGTTCTGCTGATGGTGCAAACTCTGAAAGGTCCTAAAGCCCTAAACTTCATCATTTATTTATGGCCTTTCATTGAGTATAACAATACTACATCACCCTAGTTGAAGTCTCCCTGCTTGACATGCTTTCTGTTGAGAGTGGAAAAAGACTTAATTTTTTACTGATTTTTGTTGTTTTTGAGGTCTGAATGATTGATTTTTGATGGATTTAGAGTGATGTATGGTTGTTAATGGAAGTGTTTGAGAGTGTTTTGGATGATATTGATTATGTTTTGGAAGTTCATTATGATTTTTAGTGGAGATATGAAGCTCTATGATGTTCTGTTAAGGTTCTGATTGGTTCTGTATACCTTCTGTATAGCTTCTATTTTGTTCTGATTTTCTTCTGTATGAAGCCTGGATTGATGATTGATGAAGATTGAGATCTTTTGAAAGCTTATTGAATAGTTTTTGATATTTTGGAATGGTTTGAGTATGAGTTATGAGGTTATGATGACCTTCTGTAACCCTCTATAGACCTTTTGTAGAGCCTTTGTCTCTGCTCTGTAACTGTTCTGTAGCTACTCTAGTACTATACTACACTGTTCTATAGACCTTTTGTAAGTGTTCTGTAGAATGTATGTGTGACTTTGGGAAAGTTTTCTAACTTTTGGAAAGGATGAATCTAAGTTCAAAAGAGCTAAAACAAATGGAAGAAGCAGCTGTGCTGAAGACTAAAGAGAAGACCGAGTGACAGTGACAGTAGTGAGCTGTGAAAAGACACTGTAGTGGCTCTGGTGACTCTTCATATCAAGCATACCTCTTGGGAGGTGCATCCATGACCTAAGAATTATTATTGAGAGTTATTATGAGAGTATTGTAGTGAGGATATGATGTACTATTGAGAGAGAGAGAGAGAGAGAGAGAGAGCCAGAGATAGTCCATTCTATCAAAACAGTGTAATTGTATATGAGAGATTGAGAGAGAAAACTATGAAGACATTGAAGATGAATAATATGTGATTGATTTCCATTCAAAAATGGTGTATTCATTTATGTTCTTTGTTCTATTGGTGGATTCTAAGAAGATGTTGAAGATTATGGTTGATTCTATCAAATCCGTGGGAGATATCTACTATGATGTTGCATGAAGATTTGTTGTTTTCTTTGTTTTGATCATCAAAAGAAATGAAATAAAAGCTTGTTGATGTTACAAGATAGATTTTCTTGCAAGATAATCTCCTTTTCCTTGGTGTTCCTCTTGGGGCTCCATGTTTTTTGTGCGCAGCCGGGGAAACTTGCTATCAACAAGCATCAGAAGAGGCTGAAATTGAAGGAAATGGCATTGCCAAGAAGAGAAAAATTCAATGGATGTTCGCAAAGTTCCTTCCTCCACTGAAGAGTTGAAGATTCTTATCATCAAAGCCACTTTCCACAAGAATTTCATCCCACAATGGCAGAAATATATCACCATCATGATTCATGCTCTATGTGGTGGATTGTTTCCTCTTCTTGATGAAGCAGCAGAATCTTGCATCTTGGTGCCAAACTGTGTGGGAACAAACTAAAGAGCAGAAACATAGAAAATGACCATCCATGGAAGATTTGGCATTCATTGAGAAGTTTCCAGACATCATCAAGTGGGAGATTGTGAAGAAGCTTCAGGAGTCATGGTCTGTGGAGGTTCACGAAAACAAGAAGGAAAAGTGTTGGAATTTGTTTGTGGATGCTCAACAATAAGATACGTGGGATGCTTGGTGCACTGACAATCTTCTATTTGTCCAATTAGCAACCCACTGGAAGTTGGTAGATAGAGTGTTTTTCACAACATACACTGTTGAAACCCTTAGAAGCTGGTATTATTATAATGACACAACAACGATCCTAAGAAGAATGAGTTTTGATACATTCAGAACGGAATATATTCCCCTCTGTAGTGGTTTGAAAGTCGAATTCAGAGATGTTGAAAAGAATGAAGTAAAAGAGATGTTGGCCAGAGAATCCATCAGAGATTGAAGCCTCTCTCTAATACTATCCTATTGAGTACAGACCAACTGGTTGGAGCCAACCCCCTGATGCATGACGCAATCAAGAGACAAGCGTTAGAACGAGTCCAGAGGTACGTGAGAAGAGAGAATGCAAAAATCAAAGCTGAGAACGAGCTTGCAGTAGAAGCTTCCTTTGACACCCTAAAAGCACTCTTTACAGAAGTCCCCAATGGCGACTCAAGGTCCCCTTCCTAGTCAGATTTGTCCTGGAAATATTGATGACAAGCTAGCAAATGTAGTCCTATTGCCAGTTTTTAAGGGAGAGTATAATGAAGACCCTGATCTTCATGTAGCAGAGTTTATGATAGCATGTGTGGCTAACAATGCCAGAACCCCTAAGCATTGGTTAGCGATATTCCCCACCACTTTCAAGGGCGCGGTGTTTCAATGGTATGAGAGACAAGCAGCAGGAAATTTTGGCACATGGAACGACCTGAAGTTGGCCTTCCTCACTAAATTAAGGCGTGAAGGTTTTGAAGAGTGGATGCAAGAGGAGTTCATGAACCTAAGTCAGTCCTCTGGAGAAAGAGTAGAAGCTTATGTCTCACGAATGGAATCCATCCTGAAGAGATGGACTAACCATCATTTGGACAAAGGTATCCAGAAAGGAGTATTTCTCAGAGGCCTACAACCAGAAGTTTGCTAGTTCGTGGAATTGAGAAGACCAGTCAATCTGCAAGCTGCAGTGGAAGGTGCAAGATTGTATGACGAAGTTGAAGCAAGGCTGTCAATGACTCCAGGTAGAGGATTCTTACCTCCTCCTATGCCAGGAATGGTATACCCACCAAATGCAATCCCAGGGACAATTCCCTACCCCTATCCCTAGATGCAAACAGTGTCACAATATAGTGCACCTAATCCACTGTGGTCACCACAGACGACAGTGCCTCAAATGATGGTTCAACCACAACAACAGTGGCCTCAAATAGTTCCTGAAATGGCAACTCAACAATAGTGAAATCCTACCAATTGGAATCAACAATCCCAAGTCTCAGCAGGAGCTCTGAATCAGAGCCAGAACAGAGGACCTTCTGGATCGACCCAACCAGTGTATGCAGTAATTACAGAAGCTTTCCAAAACCCTACTACAAGCACTTCAGGAAGTGAAAATATAAAGGACTACTTATCCAACTCAGTTGCAAGTATCAAGAAAGAGCTTCTGGATGTGATTACAAAGCAGCTACAGACGCTGAAGGCAAATACTACCAATATATCCACTCCTGTGGGAGCTAGAAGAGATGTGATGCGCTCTAATACATGGTGCGGAAAGTGTCATCAAGCAGGGCATTTAGTCACTCAATGTACCCGAAAACCAACCATTCCTGGAGCCTTTTGTTCCTACTGTTTGTAGAAGAACCATACAGATGATATTTGCTCTCTGAAAGAGATGCATGAACGAAGACAGAAGGATGAAAATGCAAGATTCAATTTGCTAAAATCCAAAATGACAACACAGGATATTGGACCAAAGACTAGGGAATTTGGTCCTAATTTTGGTCTGAGGAGGTTTCCCTCTCAAATTTATAGAGGACGACAGTCTGGCGGTGGTCAAAGATCAGAGGTGGAATGTTACAGGTGTGGAGAAAAGGGTCATATCTTCCCAAATTGTCCAAACCCTAGATGATCTGTGGATTACAAGCCCTTATGCAGCCGATGCAAAGGAGAAGGCCACACTGCAAAGGACTATCCAAGCCTAGCCCCTGTAAAGGCCAATGGCACTGATAGCCAACAGAAGTTACAAGAGCCTGCCTCCAATTTGGTAGAGTTGGAAGTTGCTACTGTCACGCACACCAAGAAGAAGGAACCAGTTTTTCAGAACGAAAATAAATCTCCTGCCAAGACTGTGAATTTTGACCTGTCAACAGAGGGACAGAGCAATACGGGACAGAACAATGCAGTACAGAGCACTGTAGTGCCACAGAGAGTTACAGAGACAGTCCCAGAGATAGGACTAGAGGTCCAAGAGATAGATGAGACAGAAGCACTTCCAGAAACAGAAGAAATGCCGATGCTACAATTATTAGAAGAAGAAGGAAATATGAAAATGGGTGTAGCCCCATTCCCCAGCAGGCTGGAGAAGCCTGTGGATCCTATCAAAGATTATGACTTGGTCAAAGGCCTAGACACTTTTAAACCAAACTTAACATTCCGACAGTTACTGATGCTATCTCCCAGCTGCTGCTGAAAGAAATTCAAAAGCATCTTGACAAGAAGACGTGGACTAAGGATTGCTCCTTCAACAGCGACCAAGACTAATAAGGCCCCGGAGCTTATAAAGGAAGTAGATGTTGTCAAGATTGTGGGAGAGAAGGAAGGAGTCTCGCTTGAAGCTTTCTTGCTTGCACAATGGGGGAAGACACACAAGGGTGGAGGCTGAAAACAGTTTTCCTCTTCTTAGTTGTGTAAGCCAAAAAGAACTCAAGTACAAAAGAAATAGAAGAACCCTAGATATGGGTCTCAAAACCAAACTCAACTAACTAAGGTGGCATACTAACCAAGCCACGAACTAAAGTAGATAAGGATAGCTATCATGTAGCTATTATTCATGGGCGGTATACCAACCGCATCTGCAACTAACACGTCGGTGACATAAATGCACAACGGTCACCCTGGCATATCACGAGTGGAGCTCGATATCTCAACACTCCCCCTCGAGCTCAATCCCAATTCCTGCACACCAAGCAGGTCTCTGAACTTGCGCAGCTTCTCTGCGCCCAATGCCTTCGTGAATATCTTAGCTACCTGATCCTCTGTGCTGACATAAACTAGATCAATAAGACCTAGTAAAACCCTCTCTCGCACATAGTGATAATGCACCTCAATGTGCTTTGTTCTAGCATGATAGACTGGGTTATTTGCCAAGTGTATACTACTCATGTTGTCACAATAAATGACAACTGGTCCATCTGTAGACTGATGCATATCATAAAGTAGCTTATGCAACCAAGCTACCTCACATGCAGCCATTGCTGCACCCCTGTACTCAGCCTCTGTGCTCGACAAGGCAACTGTAGGCTGTTTCTTGCTGCTCCAAGTGACTGCAGCACTCCCAAAAGAGAACACATATCCACTGGTAGATCGTCTATCAGAAATACTACCAGCCCAATCAGCATCAGTGTATCCATGCAACTGTATCTGAACCCCAGTCTCATAAAATAGTCCATACTGCAATGTGGACTTCATATACCTGAGTATGCGTCTAGCCGCATCCAAATGTGGTTTCCTTGGAGCCTACATAAACTGACTTACCAATCCAACAGCATAGCTCAAATCTGGCCTGGTAATAGTCATATAAATCAAACTTCCTACTATGCGTCTGTACATAGTAGGGTCTTCTAGAAGCTCACCTGCATCTCTGCTCAGCTTCACATTCTGCTCCAAAGGAACTGAAATAGGCTTACAGCCTGTCATCCCATATTTGGACAGCATGTCCAATCCATACTGCCTCTGCAAGAGCTGTATCCCAGTTGGTGATCTAATCACCTCAATGCCCAAGAAATAACGCAGCTCTCCCAAATCCTTCATCTCAAACTTCTGCTTCAATAGCATTTTCACATGAAGGATATCTTCATCACTGTCACCTGTCATAATCAAATCATCAACATAAATGACAAGTAGCATAATACCTTTCTCTGTTTTTCTCACATAAAGTGAGAAATCTGCCTTGGAAATCTGAAAGCCAATAGTGACAAGATACTGTCCTATCTTGTCAGACCATGCTCTAGGTGCTTGCTTCAAGCCATACAAGGCTTTCTTCAACCTGCAAACAAACTCAGGATGAACAGCATGCACATAACCTGGTGGCTGCTCCATATAGACCTCTTCTTGCAAATCACCATGCAAGAAGGCATTCTTTACATCCATCTGATGTAAAGACCATCCCTTTGATGCAGCCATAGCAAGGACTGCTCTTACAGTTGCCATCCTTGCAACTGGACTGAATGTTTCTTCATAGTCAATGCCATATGTTTGTGCATACCCCTTGACTACTAATCTTGCCTTGTATCTGTTCACAGAACCATCTGCATTGTGCTTCACCTTATAAACCTACTTACAGCCAATTTCATTCTTACCTTTAGGCAAAGGTACTAACTCCCATGTAGCATTTGCTTCCAAGGCATCCATTTCTTCATCCATGGCTTTCTCCCATTTTTCGTTTCCCATGGCTTGCTCAAAAGATGTGGGTTCTGGTTCCTGTATCACTTTGACCATATATGCATAGTGAATGGCTGTAAATCCATCATATTTCAGCCTATCCACAGGATACCTAGCTCTCGTAGACCTGCGCAAAGTAGGTTCACTCCCAGGTGCTCTCAAAACATCCCTGGTCTTCCTTACTCCAGGTGTAACAATAGAAGGGATACCCAACTCATCATCAATGCTCTGTTCTGAGCCACTGGATTCACCATCCACATAAGAGTGACCTGCATTCACATCAAACATGGGCTGATCAACCTTCTCTTTTCATTTTCGTGATACCTGCATACCACTATCTGCATTGCTTTGAGAAGATTCTCCTGATCTCAATCTGCCTGTCCATGGCGAAGCATGTGAACCACTGCTAGAGGACGCTCCATGTCCACTAATATTTTGTGACTGCTGCTGTGAATTTTGTGCAGCATTACCATTTTGTGCATCTACATCATCAATCACATTTACTGGTTTATACCAGCTACTCATCTCATCAAAAACAACATCTCTGCTCACTGTAAACTTACGAGTAGAAGGGTTATAGCATCTATACCCTTTTTGTTGCAGAGAGTAACCAATAAAGATGCACTTCTCAGCTTTTGGATCCAACTTGGATCTCAACTCATCTGGCACATGTACATAGGCAATGCAACCAAAAATTTTCAAATGAGAAATATCTGGTTTCCTACCAGTATACCTCTCCTCTGGAGTCATTCCATGTATTGCTGCAGTGGGAGTCCTGTTCATTATGTAGACTGCTGTAGCAATTGCTTCAGCCCAATAAAAATCTGGCAAGTCTTTGAGCATGGCACGAGATACCTCTCCAATATGCCTATTTTTCCTTTCTGCAATTCCATTTTGTTGTGGGGTATAACTGCATGAATATTGCTGCTTTATGCCATGCTCCTGCAAGAACTTTGCAAACTCATTTGAGAGGTACTCTCCCCCTCCATCTGACCTTAGGCATTTTATTTGTAGACCTGTTTCTTTTTCAGCCATAGCTTTAAGGGTTTTGAAATGCCCAAAAACTTCACTTTCCTTTTTCATAAAATACACCCAAACTTTTCTGCTATAGTCATCAATAAAGGTGACAAAATAATAACAGCCTCCAAGAGATGCAGCTTTAGTAGTCCACACATCAGAGTGGATTAATTCCAATGGCTTCTCACTCTCTTGAACATGTCTAGGAAATGGTTTCCTTGCCTGTTTTCCAAACTGATAGGCTTCACATACCTTATGCATTTCTGTAACCTTGAATTTTGGCAAACCTGCAACAATATTTTGGGCCTGCATTGATTTAAGTCGCTGTACATTAACATGACCAATGCGTTTATGCCAGATATCAATATCTGCAACTACACCGGTCCCATGTGCAAACATTGCTGCACTCAATTCAGACATGTTTGCATCCAACGTAAACATTCTGCCCTTCTTCTTTCCTTTTGCTATCAAGCGACCTTTATTTTTCATATCCTCAACAAAGCATCCATGAGGATTAAATCTGACCTGCAAGCCCTGTTCAACCATTTGACCAACTGAAACCAGATTCTTGGTGATATTCGGGACATGAAATACATCGGACAAGTATTTCTTTTTCCCATCCTGCATAAACAAAGGAATTTTTCCAATCTGCACAATAGGATGTGCAGTATCATCACCAGTCTCCACAAATCCTGGTTTTTCCATTTTTCTTGTATCCTCCATCCATTCTGCATGACCTGTCATGTGGTTTGATGCACCTGAGTCAACATACCATACATCATTGCTTTCTTCTGCACTTGTCACAGAATTGTTCATGTGCTGCACCATAAACAAGTGCTCATTTCTGTCATCACCCTGTCTACTAGAAGATGCATAATTCCCTTGTTGCAGTTTTCCATTCATGATGTCATTCTGCTTTTTATAGCAGTCTTTAGCCATATGACCCATTTTACCACAATAGTAGCATTCAACATTACTGTTTGCATTTTGGCCTCTTTGCCATCCACCACGACCTCTTTGGCTCCCCCTGCCTCTAGAGTTACCACGTCCTCCTCCATAGGACTGGTTTTCTTGAGTTTGCTGCATATTCTGATTTCTGCCACGGCCTCCAAATCGGCCTCCTCTACCTCTGCCTCTACCTCTTCCAGCATTTGAGTAGAAGACAGCTTCTTTTGAAGTTCCTCCTGAAGAAGATGCACCACCATTTCTCTGTTCCTCAGAAATTAGAAGAGCAATCAACTCCTCAAAATCAGGAAATCTTTCACGAACTGAAATGGATGTCCGAAACTGTGCATAATCCTTTCCTAAACCATTCAAGGTCACAGAAACTAAATCATCATCTTCCACTGGTGACCCAATGGAAGCAAGTGCATCTGCAATCTTCTTCACCTTCATGTGGTAGTCGTTGATGCTCATATTTTCTCTTTGCACATTGTGCAACTCTTGCTTGAGCTGCATTTTCCTGGCTTGTGTATTTGTGCTATACATTTTTGACAAAGTATCCCATGCCTCCTTTGGCGTACTTGCATCCTGAATATGCACAATCATAGAGTCTGAAATGCTGATAGACAGCCAGTACATAACTTTCCTGGCTCTCTCATGCCATGTTTTAAATGCCTGCATTTGCTGTTGATTGGGAACATCAGGAAGAACTGGTTCTTCTTCATTTCCTGCAACAAATTCCCAATATCCTTTTCCCATAAGGAAATTCGTCATTCTAAACTTCCATGCTTGGAAGTTGTTCTTGTCAAGATTTTCAGTGACAATCTGTGAAAGAGAATCAGATGCCATTACAGAACACTGCAAAAAATTCTGTCACTGCAAAAAACACAGCTTCACCCTCACAAGGGAAAATCTGCAAAACTGGCGAAAGTGGTATTTGACCACACAGTCACTTCCTAGTGACGATTTTGCATCAACAGGCAACAGGGATAATTCTGTAACTCCCAATGTCTCTGCGCACAAGCATACGATGCAATTTCTACAGTAACTTTTCACCGACCTGTAGAACAGTGGCTGCACAGCATAAAACTGGGCCTTTTTCTGAGTGCGTGCAGAAAACTTCCGCCTCCAAAACAAGCCCCGAAATGGCCTCAAATCAAAAAAACAAGGACGCCGAGGGCTAAAGCCCTTACCTGCAGCATATACTTCCCTCTTGCTTCACAGCGGTCTCTTGATTAGCTAAGAACTTGCCTATATTTTGTAGGTTGATTGAAAAATTTATTGCCCAAACTCCTTTGTTGGGAATTTCTTGAATCTCTCTTATATTTCAAATAATATATTTCAGTCAATTGTATGGCCTCATGCAAAGTTATTAGTTGTTGACCTCCACCTCTGATGATAGGGCAGAGCCAAGATCAAAAATATATTTATTCAGCTCAACAAAATCCGAAATGCCTTCAACGTACATGGAGAGATTCAAGTAGGTATTGAAGTAGTCCCTAATAATAGATATCCTTCTTTTGAGCACATGCATACCATCTTCTTTGAAGCCTTTCTTTTTCCAAAGGGGAAACAAAAATATCAATCATTGCTTGCTTGAACTCCTCCCAAGTGAGAAAGTATTGTCCAATCTTGCGAACATTAGAAGGTTGATGGTCAAAAGACTTGTAAAAGGGGTCGCATCTATGATAATCATCATCTCATTGATTGTTATCTCGTTCCCCTTCATGTCTAAGACATCTTTTGGGCTACTAAAAAAACTGAGGCCTTGTGGTATGATTACCATGAATTTCTGAAGAATAGTGGGTACCCTTCACCCTTAATGGTGCTCTCGATATTAGATCCAAAAAAAATTTAATTCAAATCAAAGCTTAGGATCCCCTCTTTGTAAGGAGCTATCACCTATGGGAGTTCCTTGTTTGAGAGTAACCCCTATCAATCCTTGTAGCAACCTAAAGAGGGTTATGAGACATCTGTAGGGCTCAAGAATGGCTTGTAAGATAGTAAGTATTTACTATATAGACTTGTGAAATTGTGACCACCTATAATTATCCAAAGAATAAGAGATGCCATGCACCTCTTCCAATATTGCACCTATGGAACTTCAACCACTTGTAGCTCTCTGAATAGGGCTGATCTCACAAATGTACTATGTCAAACTCTATTAATGGGTATATATTTGCACCTAAACTTGAAAATTGCATGGGCCTTGAGACTTGAGGTGCGTGCAAATTTCCTCCTCAAGCCGGGTTGTGCATTCCTTCAGGGTCATAATCAGGAAGGGAGGGTCACCTCACTATTGTCTTCCTGACTCCCTTGGCATCTGCTTTTTCCTCGCATGAATCAACAGGGAAAGTACATTCTAATGGCTAATCAAACAAGGATGTTATGCATTGACTAAAAAAGTCTTTGGATTCTTCAATGATATGCAAATGGGTATTAGGAAATGACTAGACTGAAAGGGCTAGGGATAGGGCATTATACTTTTGCAATGACTCACTACTTTTACAAATATCCCACTTACCATTTTCATCATGATTTTAGTCCTATAGCATCAATGTTTAATCATCCAATCAAATTCAAAGTTAGGTAGACAATGAATAGCACTTATGCAATCAATTTGACATCAATTTATGAATGGGTAGAAAATGGACTTCATAAAGCAATTACAATCAGTCCTAGTTTGAATTCTACATGCTCTTCAATGGTGATTTAAGAGAATCTATTACACTCAATCTCTCTTTATTAACAATAGGATTGGTTTAACAATTGGATGAAAAGAGAGATTCAACTCAAAGCAATAGATTACCTCTTAATGTTGATAAAGAGTAGTAGATGAACCACAATCTATCAATACTCAGCACAATCCATTATCAATGGATCAAGATTAAAGAACATAAGGCCAGCCTCAAAAGAAGAATTTGTCCCATGATGATTGCTTCCATGTAACTTTAACTCCCAATCATAAAGATTTCTCCAATGCATCAAGAGAATCCCACACTTGAGTAGATGTCCACGATGATTAGTTGGAGAAGATCCTTTGAGCCTTGAAGAATCCAAATTCTTGATAATAATTTCAAGAATTTTCATACATTTCCATGTTCAAGAGGTTGAAAATGCCATCAATCTTAATGGAATGCTTCAATTAGGCCAATCCTTAATAGAATAGCTTCAATCTAACCTTCCTTGACTTGTAGACAATAAAAGCCCCATGGATTGAAGCCTCAAGAAAGAAAAATTTGATGAAAATTGATGGATTCCCTATTTTTCCCCAATTTGAGATGGAGAAAATGCTTCCAATCTTACTTTAAAGCTTCAATGTATGCCTAATGTCCATTGTAAATGTTTGCCTTTTACTTCTTGAAGCTAAAAGGCACCAAAATTAACTCAAAACTTCCAGAAATCTTTGAAGTTTTCATACTGTCTAGGTTCAATCATAGCTAGGGTTATGATGAGAGCTCCAAGGTTGAAGAAGAGTGAAAGATCAAGTAAGAGATGGTTAGTACTTCATGTCAGGGATGCATTTGATCCAGTAAGAGAGGAAATAGCTTCAACATGATCATGATTTCTAATTTTAGAGGAGAAGAGGCTACTAAAATTTAGTGCAAGCTATCCAAGACACATTCTTGCATCATATGATGAGAAATAAGCCAAAGATGAAGCATAATGTTATTCTATAGGTTGCTTAAGACCTTAGCAATTATCCTATCCTCTGCAAGTTGCATGAGAAGTAATGGTTGTGGGAAAGAGATATGAGAAGAGATCTCCATGAAAGCTCTCACAAGGAAGCTTGAAAAGAGGAAAAGAAGCCCGCTTCAAAAAGTAACTATAATTTAACTCTTCCAAACCCTGTTTAAACTCAAGTTATTCAAGCCTTCTTCAAGATCCTCTAATTTCTTTGCCATATGTTTCTCTTTTCAGCCCTATTTTCAAATCTGCCCTAATTTTCAGCCTTTATTTCAGGTCTTCCCTTTTTCTCAACCTTAGCCTCTTTGACATGTGACTTGGCATCAATGTCTTGGAACCTTGTATCTTTTCCACGCAGCAATGCATCAGCTGTACTGGTAGTTCTTATGAGGTAAGACATGCTAGAAAGAATGAAATTTATTCCAAAACCATGTATACCCTTTGGCAAACCACAAATATACTTGTCCACTTGCTCATGGAGGGGTACCAACTTATAAGAACTAACATGCATATGAATCCTACTCTTGAACTCCCTTTCTTCATGGAAGTTGCAAGAAAGGTGAAGAGGAAACTAAGAAAATGAAGATGGAGTGAAGCTTCCTTCACTCCATCCCCACCTCTCATTCTTACTTCTCCACCCTCTCCACCTCTCATTCTCACTCTCTCGACACATCTCATTCTCTCTCAAAAAAGGGGGAGGAAATGAAAGAGGGAGAGAGGTTCCACAATCCCTCACCCCAAGATTTGCCCATGGAAAATTTGGGGTTTTTTCTTTTACCTTTTTTTTTGCAAGAAAGGGGGAGGAGCCTACTCTTGCACTCCCTTTCTTCATGGAAGTTGTAAGAAAGGTAAAGAGGAAACGAAGAAAACAAAGATGGAGTGAAGCTTTCATCACTCCATCCCCACCTCTCATTCTCACTTCTCCCCCCTCTCCACCTCTCATTCTCTATAACGTGTCTCCCACTTGGCGGTACGTTCTTAGTAGCCCATCAAGAGATATCCTAGGAAGCACCTCTGGGATTTTGATAAAACCCTTGGATTTTGCTAACTAGGCTCGCTTGAGTCTACCCACAATGGAAGTTCTGGCTGCTCCCACGAGGATCGACTTGAGTTTTTCTGGTCAAATCTATTACTAGTGGCTAATTAATATTAGCGGATTCTAAAGTGATGCCAATCACTCTTTCTATTTTCTAATGGTCCATCAAGTGTGATTTTTATTTCCTCTTAGGAAAGCTCTTGGCTTACCGAGACCATCCAACCATAGGTCTAGATCCATCGAGGGTCCATCCTCTCGCTTCCCTCAAGAGAGTAGTTTTAGTTATTTAATTACCTACTACTTTAGGTCCAACATATAAAGTCAACTTCCTTGGATTATCTCCTGATACAAATTCATTACATGCCTTTAATTTATGACAAAAAACAGAGTAAAGCAATTCCTTCTTAATGGTTCCTTTCAAAAAAATGACTTTTACAATGTTTTCTGTTCAAATTATTATTCTCTCCAAGTTCTATTAGTATTGGAACTTCGAGAACATAGTCTGGAAATCGAAGGGTAGTTGAAAGTTTGTAAGAGCCCAAGGAGTTTATGACTAGAGCCCCCTAGTATCCTCACCTCCTCCTGCCAACTAGAGTTCCCTACAACAAGACCTTTCACGTCATCATTGGTCGAAACTCACTAACATGAAAGAAAAACAAGAAAAACCCCTTGGAGTAGGTTTTATTTACACTGGCCTTGGGGAGGTCTAGCGCCATTAAGAACACTACCTCAATCGACGTTTTATGTTCACCAGAATACTACCTCAGTTCGTGATCTATACTCAGTCATCCATCTTTCAGCCTGATTATTTTAGGAAAGATCAATACCTAGCTTACAATCATAAACATCTTATTTCGAATGCATTATATATAAACTTTAAACAAGTTTATTTTCAAGACAAATATTTTCTTTCCAAAAATAATAACATCAAGGAAAATTAGAATAAGTGAAAAAATAACTTCGAGACAAATCAACATAAGTGGCAATATCTTCCAAAAGTCTTCATGGACTCCCTCTTCCTTAGGGATTAGTTTGGATTGAATTAAAGCAAGAATTTCATACTTGAGGATAACTCGCTTAGTTTTTCATGGGTCTTTGCCCACAATAAAAGAAAATCTTGATTAGTTTACTTACGAACAATATCATTTGGCAATTGCATCTCAGGTCTATTATATACCGAGGATTAGCATTTGTGATTCAAAGATTTCATTTTATCAACACAAAAATTAGAAGTATTAAATTTTGTAGGGACACATCGCTTCCTTGTACTTGTATAGGTTCATCTTGTACATACCCAAGTTACCCCTTGGAATTCGTGGTTAAGAATTCCTCAAAGAAATTATATGCATGAATCAAATAAAATCTTATTTTATGCATGTAGCTTCTATTGCCTATTCATGGGATAAAGGTATACTAGCTATTTTTATTTTTGAAAATTTAGTACATGAAGATCCATGACAGGTGCTTGGCTGATGGTATCCACAGCTTCGTTTCTAATCCTCGCTTGCCATTCTATTTGTAGTAATTGTGTCCGCAGTGTTATTGGCAGCTCCCGCCTCCGCCACCTTCGTAGCAACTTTCTTCTTCGGGGCCATGGTTTTTAATCGCGAGACTGCAAAAAAGGAAAATTTGGTGAAGGAGGTTGGGGGTAATTAGATTAACGGAATTTTGATTGACTGGGGGGAAAGCAATCACCAAGAATTTCGAGAAATCGAGAAGAGTCTTGATTCCACAGGGGGGGAATATGATAAAAGGGATGGAGGAATTGAATTCAAGAGCTTGTTGGGTATCCTCTTTGTCCTCCTGACGAGAAATTCTTGTACTCAAGCTTCTCTTGCCTCACTCCCTCTTGTTCTATACTCCTGAAGGGCCTCTCCCCTCTTGTTTGGACTACTCTCAGTGGCTCCCCATGCATCTTATTTATAGAAAAATTAGAGAGGAGGGGTTGTGGCTAAGAAGAAGAGTTTTTTATGGAGGGGATCTTGGCAAAATTAGCAATTTGATGCTCAGACAACAAATCTAATGGTTCCATTGGCTCCAAAAGGGGGGTAAAGGACACCTGCTAGAATTCTTTGAGATCATTCATTTTTCTTCTCTCTATTCAAAGTATTGTGCTGCTTGTAAATTGCGATTGCGATACACACAATTTCGCCAATCTTTCTTTTTGCATTAAATCTCCAAAACTGGCTAAAAAACCTATTTGTTTTTTTTACACGACACCCTGTTCTAGAAGTTTCCATAGATTTTTAAAATATTTACAAAAAATAATATCCAAAAAATAAAAAATATGCTAGTTTTATACAAAATTTTAGTATTTTTGAACCATTAATGAGTAATATGACTCATAACTCTTGTTCATGTGGTAACTTTTATGACGGCTGGCTACAGTCCTTGTCAATCTGGAAAATGTCAGGTTATGATCCTCATGTCTTTTTACTCGAAATCTTCTCTATTTGATGATTTTAGAGTTCTTGAAGTCCATTTTGCAAGAAGTGGAAAAGATTTTAAATTAAAGTTGAGATATCACATCCTCCCCCCCTCAGAGGAATCAAGATGTCCTCATCTCACTAAAACTGGGGATATTGGTTACATAGTGATTCATGATCAATCCAAGTGGCATCCTCTTTAGGGTAGTATTTCCACCACTAGACAAGATATTCTCTAAGGGTTTTGCTTCTTAGAGTCTTCTCCCGCATGTCAAGTATCTTTTCTGGTTGAAGTTCGAGGACTCCCTGACTTGGCATTACAATTTGTTGGTCATTAAGTACATGGTCTGGTTTAGGGACATACAGTTTCAATAGATTAACATGAAATACATTATGTACTTTCAAGTTATTAGGGAGTTGCAGCTTGTAGGCATTTGTCCCTAGACACTTTAGCACCATATATGGCTCACAATACCTAGGACTTAGGTTCTTGAATTCCCCCAAAGACAAGGAAATTTCCTTGAGGCGAACTCATAGGAAAACCATGTCACCTTCTTTGAAGATGCATTCTTGCCTTTGTTGATCAACATATGCCTTCTGTTGATCCTTAGTGGCTTGAATATCTTGCCTTATAGCTTTCACTTGTGCTAATCCATTTCTTCTAGCATTTGCCTAGATGCTTCTACATGTAGGATAGGATCAGAAAAATTTAATGAGGTAAGACAATCTTCCACATATAGTGCCTAAAAAGGAGTCATTTGAATACTTTGATAGTATAATGCATTGTAGTCAAATTCAACTAAGGGTAGGTATTGGATCCACTATTTGGGTTCCCTATTACAATAAGCCCCCAGTATGTCCTCAATAACTTGGTTGACCTGCTCTATTTGACCATCAGTTTGGGGATGGTAAGCAGTACTAAAGCAGAGCTAGGTTCCTAGAGCTTCAAATAAAATCTTTCAAAAGTTTGAGGTAAAGAGAGAATCGTGGTTGCTAATGATTCTTTGGGGTAATCCACGTAACCTAAAATTTTCCTTATTGAAAAGTCTGGTGATATCGGAAGCCTTGTAATTGGTTTTTACAAGAATAAGGTGTGCAACTTTTGTCAACATATCAATGACTACCGTTATGGAGTTATATCCTCCTTGTATCGAGGGTAATCCAACTATGAAGTCCATGTTGATATACTCCCATTTCATTTGAGGGATGTCAAGTGGCTGGAGCTTTCCTGGCATCTTGACATGCTCGGCCTTAATTCATTGGTAGTTTTAGGCACTCGGTGACATACTTGAGTACATCACCCTTGAGTGTTTCCTAATAGAAGCTTTTTTTGACTGTATTAAGAGTCATAGCATAACCAAGATGACTTGAAAATGGGGAATTGTGAGCTTCCCATAGTACTTTCCTTTTGAGTTCCTAACTTGTAGGAATTCATAGTCTTGTTGTATAATAGGCCAGCTCCTCATTTATGGAAAAATCTTGATACTTAGTCTTGAGTTTTGGATTTGAGTCCTTGATGAAAATTTCTCTTAACAAGTCCTAATAGCTTGGATCCTTCGCCGCCTCTTCCTTAGTCATTTCTAGGAGAGGATTACTAGGCATTGAAATCATTGTGGCAAGAGTTCCATCCCTAGAGGGTTCTTATAAGATTAGAGCATTAAGGAATGATTTACGGCTTAGGGCATCTACAATCGCAATCGCCTTGCCTAGTCTATACTTGATTTCAAAGTCAAATTCTTGCAAGATATCAATCTATCGGTGTTGTCTTATATTGAGATCTAGCTGAGTAAAAAACCACTTTAGGCTCTTATGATCAGTGGCTAGAGAAAACCTATTACCAAGTAGGTAATGTCTCGATAGTTTAAAGGCATGAATTACAACAAGTAATTCTAGATCATGTGTGGCATAGTTTCTTTGGTGGATCTTTAATTTTCTTGAAGCATAGGCTACATGATGTCCTTCTTGCATAAGCACACATCCCAAATATGAGGTGCCTCCTCCAACAGACCCAGATGAGTCCTCTTAGTAGTTGATTGAAATTCATATCCATGCACATCACCATCCCATCTCCCCATGGGAAACCTTGGACTTAGTTGAACATGGGAATCTCATTTCTACTTCAGAGGGGAAGCATGGGCAAGTCACCAATAACAACAATCTAACTCCCACCTAAGAAAGACCAATTTGTAATCAATAAAAGGCAGGAGTGAGGTTAACACTACACTTGGTTCAAAGAGAGTGAGACATGGGGGAGAGTGTAACTCGATCCCCCTACCCATAAGGTAAAATCTCAGCTCCGATCCCCTAAAACGATGTTAAACCTGGTAACTAATCCTACCGATATTGGGAGGGTCACGATTTAATTAGTTCTATCTAGTGTTGGAAAGTTACTTGACTTATTGGGTCCACCCAGCCATAGGCATTCGGTCATGTCAGGATTGAAGCCTCCCACTTTCCTCAATAGGGTTTGCTTGGTTGTCTAATTAGCAAAGCATACTACCACATTGTTTGGACATATAAAATCGGCTTCCTTTTATTACTCTGTTAAACTAGGCTCGTTAAACTCAATCTTTAGCACAAAACATACAATTCAAAAATCAAATACTTTATTTCACCATCACTCCATAGAGTGATACAAAATTGTCTTTTCGCAGAAAGACACTGTCCAGCCTAGGATAGGACCTTCCGATCCCTTGAGATTGGGCTGTATTTGATCGCACTCCATCTACGATCAACAGGGAATTTACTGGCTCAGAGCCCCTCTAAGCTTTCCTAAGCCTCCGGAGCCATCCTACATAACAAGGGCACTTATCACTCAGCCCTTTGCCCTCTCAGGTGCTCAAGTGATCAAATAGCAAAAACACATATCTCCCTCAGAAGCATAGGACCCCCACCCGCAAGTGAGTTTTTCCACACTCTGCAGAGTGTTAGGGAGCATTGGGTTGGGGACCGCAATGCCCCAAACCACCACAATTCACAACTTGTTTGGTTGTGGAAGCCCAAAATCATAGGAGCCATAACTCATCATTCACAAATCCAAAAGCAGTCATAACCATAAATTTATCCCCTTCATCAATTTTTGTGTTCCTTCCTAAAAATTATTTGATAATACTAACATGCTTTTACAAGTCTAATTAAGTTCTAACTAATCATGATCCTTTTCTTATGTATTAACCTGATTATCTCCGTGTGGTCATCCATTGTGATTATGGGTTATAGCTACAACCTTTGTTTGTTGTGGAATAACCAATCCTTCGAGTTGAATGGATTCGAGGTTAACTTTTGCTTGAGCTTTAGTAGCAACGACTACTTTCTCACGTTGGGGAGCTCTCTGAGCGTGACCTTGTTCAACATCTCGATATCTCTTGGGAGCCATGGAAGAAGTTTGATGGATTTGAGCAGCGCTTCCACGTAGGTGTAGAGAGAGAGAGAGAGAGAGAGAGAGAGAGAGAGAGAGAGAGAGAGAGAGAGAGAGAACTTCGGCTTATTGTAGTAGAGCTCCGTTGCATCAATAGAGCAGAGAGACTTTTGCATAGGTCATTGTGTGTCTGTGTGTGTGTGTGTGTGTGTGTGTGTGTGTGTCTCTGTGTATTTGTGTGCGTCTGTGTGTATTTATGACGTGACACTCTACCCCAAGTGACTATCCACTAGGCTAGTTTTTTTTGTTGTTCTATACTACAAACATAGTTTTCATAAGCTAGTCTTGGGAGGATTTTCCAAGTCTTTCTTCCATGAATTGACATATAATACCTCATTAATAGTAACAATTATCTTCATAAGTAGATCCAATTTCGTACTTAGAGCTAGTTTTTTAAAAATGTGCAACATAAATCAATTTTCTTTTGAATGTATACGCACATTATTTATTAAAATAAACTAAGTAATGGGGACATTACATTCTTCCCTCCTTAGAGAAATCGAGATGTCCTCATCTCAAGAGAAACTAGGGGTATTCTTTCATAAGGGTTGCCTCATCGACCCAAGTGGCATCCTCTTCAGGATAATCCTTCCATTGTACTAGGTGTTCTCTTAGGATTCGGTTTCTTAGAGGTTTCTCCCTTGTATCTAGAATCTTCTCGAGTTGCATTTCTAGAATTCCTTGGGCAATCATGACTATTTGTTCATCATTAAAGACATGATCAGGGTTTGATACATAAGGTTTCAGTATGCATACATGGAATACATTGTGAATCTTGAGATGGGGTGGGAATTTAAGCTTGTAGGCTTGCCTTCCCATTACTTTGATTACTTCATATGGTCCACACTACCTTGGACTAAGCTTTTTGTATTTCTGCAAGGATAATGATCTCTTTTTAGGCCTTACCCTTAGAAACACCATGTCACCTTCCTTGAATGTTCTTATGGATCTTTCAAGATCTGCATAGGACTTTTACCAATCTTGAGCAACCTGGATGTCATGTCGGGTCAATTGGATTTTTTGGTCCATCTCTTCAAGCATAGCCTTAGAAGCCTCTACCTTGAGAGTGGGATATGAGAAGTTTAGGGGTGTATGGCATTCTTGCCCATACAAGGCTTGAAATGGTGACATCTTGATTGTTTGTTGAAAGGTAGTGTTATAAGAAAACTCCACCAAAGGTAAATGTTCAATCAACCATTTTGGTTCTTTGCCACAATAAGACCTTAGAATCTCTTCAATGGTCTGGTTCACCCTCTTAGTTTGGCCATTAGTTTGATGGTGATAATCAATACTGAAGCATAGATGTGTTCCAATTCCTTGGAATAGGCAATTCCAAAACTTAGAGGTGAACTTGGAGTCTCGATCACTGACTATGCTCTTTGGCAATCTATGCAACCTAAATACTTCTTTGATAAATATTCGAGCAATGTCAGATGACTTATAGGTTGTCTTTGACTGGGATCAAGTGTGCAACTTTTGTCAATCTATCAACCACTACCATGATGGAGTCATATCCACCAACAGCAATAGGTAATCCAACAACAAAGTCCATACTTATTGATTCCCATTTCATTTGTGGAATGACCAAGGGTTGTAACTCTCCAAGAATCTTGGTCCTTTCTACCTTGACTCTTTGACAAGTCAAGCACTGAGTTACATACTTTAATACATTTCTTTTCAATCCTAGCCAGTGATAGCTCTTATGAATTGCATTGAGTGTCTTGGCGTACCTCAAATGTCCTGCAATGGGGCTATCATGTGCTTCCCATAAGATCTTGACCTTCACTTTTGGTCCTTTTGGGACACAAAGGTGATCATGGTAATATAGACAACCATTGCTAGCATGATAATCCCTAATCTTAGACCTTTCTTTGTCAGAGCTTTCTCCTTGAAGTACCTTATACATGAGTCCTTCATATCCCTTATCCTAAGAAATAGCTTGGTGTA
The DNA here is from genome assembly GCF_053477565.2 of Lygodium microphyllum. Classification (NCBI taxonomy): domain Eukaryota; kingdom Viridiplantae; phylum Streptophyta; class Polypodiopsida; order Schizaeales; family Lygodiaceae; genus Lygodium; species Lygodium microphyllum. The sequence continues at coordinate 96,853,865 of NC_141137.1, read as the reverse complement.
CAAGCTCAAGTACAGGGTTATCAAGTATAAATATGGTTTTTAAGCTTCGAACTTCTACAATGCTACTATTAAGAAAGGCTTTTCGTCTTAATGCATCTACAACAACATTGTCCTTCCCTAGACAATATTTTATTTTAAAATCAGACTCTTGCAGCATCTCTATCCATCTTCTTTGCCTCATGTTTAGGTCAGCTTGGGTGAAGTTCCATTTAAGACTTTTATGATCTGTTACTAAATTGAATTCCCTTCCTAATAGATAGTGTCTCCACAGTTTCAAGGCGTGGATTACTGGGAGTAACTCAAGGTCATGAGTGGCATAGTTGAACTTGTAGGGTTTCAATTTTCTATAAGTATAGGCCACTGGTCTTCCTTCTTGTACTAGCACCCCACCAATCGCAAGTCCACTTGCATCATTGATCACCTCAAATGGTTGCTGAAGTCAGGGAGTTTTAATACAAGGGCAGTGGTTATAGATTTTTTAAGCTTATCGAAGCTTTCTTGATGCTCAATGGTCCAAATGATTACTTTATTTTTCTTCAAAAGATTTGTCAAGGGTGCAACAATGAGAGAATAATCCTTGATGAAGATTCGGTACCATCCTATCAGTCCCAAAAATCAACAAATTCATTTTACTGTCTTAGGTATTGGCCATTCTAGTATATCTTTTACTTTGATAGAGTCTACAGAGATTCCATTAGTGAAAATAATGTATCCAAGATATTCAATCCAGTCAATGAGAAACATGCATAATGACCATACCTAGTGCTAAAGGCAGTCTTTGGGATATCTTGTTCCTTGATTAGAATTTGATAGTATCTGGATCTTAGATCAATCTTGGAAAAAACCTTGGCTCCATGTAGATGATCTAAAAGTTCATCTTTCCAAGTTATGGCATACTTGTTTTTAACCATAACATGGTTTAGTCCTCTAAAGTCAATGCAGAGTCTAAGTGTTCCGTCCTTCTTTTTCTAGAAGAGGACAAGCACTCCCCAAGGTGAATTGCTTGAGTGGATAAATCCTTACTCTATCAATTGCCTCATTTGTTCCTTAAGCTCAATAGCTTCAGGAATAGACATTTTGTAAGATCGTTTTGACAGTGGCTCGGCTCCAGGAATCAATTTTATTTCATGATCAACCTCACAATTCGAAGGCATTTGAGTCAGTTCTTCTAGAAAGACATCCTTGAAGTCATTGATCTAGGAAGTTAGAGTGCCTTCATTAGTCTTTTCAACGTTATTCAACCGGATCATATAGATTTGGTTGACCTTTCTTGAATCCCTTCCTGAGTCGACTTGCCTTGGCTAGTTGACTCTAGTTCTTCCAACTTTCCCATATGCCTTTACGGCTTTTCCTTCCAAGTCTTGAAAGATTATTTCCTCTTCATCACATAGAATTTGGGCTTTGTTCTTCTTGAACCAATCCATTCCCAGAATGCAATCATAGCATCCTAGTGGTAGGATTCAAAATTTTGCTTCAGTTATATGGTTGTTTAACTCAAATTGAAGTTTCCCTACAATTTCGGTTGAAGCAGTTTCCTTCCCACCACTAGCCAATTCTACTATCATTTTCCTTGTCCCCGTGGATTCTAGATGCAATCTTTTAACTGTATTGGGTACAAGAAAGGAATGTGTGCTACCACAATCAATTAAGATTATAAACTACATACCCTTGTAAGTAGCTGGAGATTGAATTGTTGAACATTGGTGATCTGCTCCTTTCCTTTCCACGACAGCATGAATGGATCCTCTTTCAATTTCTTCACCTAACATGTATTCCTTGGGTTGTCCAATCATGGTATTTACCCGAGAACCAATTGTTCTTCCACGTCCATGGCCTGGGTTGTTGTTGCCGTTCCCTTGGCCTCTTCCACCAACCTGGTTCGGGCTAGGGTTTTGAGGATAGTTAGGACAATTTGCCCTTAGATGTCCAATCCTTCCACGCTGGTAGCATTGCCTGATTCCTATCCCATTTGCTCATTGGGTGATTGCATTAGCTCTACCATTCCCTCTGGCATTGGCCATGTTGACACCATGGTTTAGGTAGCCCCTTCCATAGTTGTTTATTGGATGGTTACTTTGGCCATTTCGAGCGATTTCCTTGGCCATAGGCTTTGCTCGCATAAGAGAATCTTTGAGAGTCATTGACCTCATTGATTCAAGGCAAGTGTCCAAAGGTAGATTTAGTCCTTGGCAGAACCTTGCAATTTGTTGAGATGTTGTCATTGGGGGTGCATATTTACGTAGACTCATAAACTTAGAATAGTATCCTTCCAAGGTTAGGCTTAATTTTCGTAAGTTGTAGAATTCATTCATCTTGATTGATTTCAAAAGATGGAGGAAGATAACGTCTTTCACAGCTTCTTTGATCTCCTCCCAAGTTTGGAAAGTTTTTATTACCCCTTTATCTTGGCAAACCTGTTTCCACCAAAGCTTAGCTTCATCAGTAAGATGGAGATGAGCAATCATGGATTGATTTGCAGCAATATTTTCAGCGGCTAGGAAATAGTCGTCCAAAGCCACAACCCACACATTTGCATCTTGCTCCACCTTGGATCTTTCTCCGCTAAACCTAGGTGGTGGTGTTTTCTTGAGAAGAAACTTCTTCTCTTAGAGTTCCTTATATGTTTCATCAATTTGCACTAATTGGCAATTTTGATTATCTCCTTAACTTCTTTGTTACAAAATGAGGTGGTTTGGCATTTGTCTCTAGGAATCGATAAGATTTTGGGAGATTGGGATACTCTAGAAGCTCTCTTTTTTTTTACTTTACACTCTCGATAAGGGTTATCCTATCGAGAAATAACCTTTGTATCTTAGTCATACATCCAATGATGTAGGGTCTTGTCCCCCCATTAATTGTCATAGTATCATTAACTCTATGTCCTTCAAATAAGAAACATCGAACTAGTTTTAGTTCTTCAAGCCATTTCAACAACTTAAGATGGACTTTCACATCTTCGCACAGAGTTGAGTCTAAGTACAAGTAAGGGTTGTTCCGTCCCCAAATTTTGGCTTCAGTTGTAGCCCCTTCATAAGCTTAAACAACTCGATAGACGAGTCTTCTCTAAGATAGTCACTACGCTTTCTCTTAATTCCAACATGTTTGACTGGCTAAGCAATGGAGTACATGATCTCAAAAATCACTCGCATAAAGTGTAGTTCATCATTAACTTGTCAAAGTAACTCAAGTATCATCATGAGCTCATAACAACAAGACCTTATATTTATGAAAGTATTTACAAAGATGTATTACCAATACATCATCTCATGGATCCTTTCCTCATGAAAAGTATCAGGGCCTATATTCTCATATCTTGGGGGATTCTTATGTACATGACAAACAACATAATGTGGTGGCTCTTGGGGATAACCAAAACGTCTCGTGCCAAAATAAGGCCTTCTTGGCACTACAACAACTCTCTCGAGTGGTACTATTTATAGCACTTTCTGATATACCCACAAGGTTTCAAGTATAGGCTCATCCCCAATGTTTAGTAACCGTTCAACAAAGGCATTGAATAAAAGATATATCTTAACTATCCTTAGTTTTTCAGCCCATCGAATCCTCCATAGTTCATAATGAGAAGGATGTTATGCCCATAATATATCCCCATATGTGACCTATTCCTTGGCCATAAATCTCCCATGCACCATGAGTTAGGATGAGGTTGCAATACAATAAGAGGAATAAAGATAATCTCCATTATCTCAAATATAGCCTCATGGTATGAGAAATTATTTGACCATAAAGCTACTTGATACATGATGGAAAAATTATCCCACAAATGTGTAGCTTCCTCATCACTAAGTTCTTGATTAGCACAATGTGTATACTAGTGTTAGTGCAAGATATTCAACAACATTTTTCTTTAAATAAGTGTGGTTATTTTATTAATTCATTTTATACGTTGACAACATAACCTTACACCAAAGGTTCTTTTGGAACCTAGGCTGATACCATGTGTGAGGTGCCTCCTCCAACAAACCCGGAGGAGTCCTCTTAGTAGTCAACTAAAGTGGAGGTGGAAATATCTAAGGGTGGAATAAGTAGACTATGTGGAACAAAAAATGGTGGTTGCCCATAAAAGCTCGCTCAAAAATCTCACTTCTTGCCCTCCTGCGAGAGAGTCTAGGTGATAAACCTCATGTTATTTGAAATAGTACCAAGCGATATCACCTAGAAAATCATCCCAATGGATCACTAAATCGTGCCACTAATTACAGATGTCTCAAGTGGGTAGATCACATATGATCATTTGGTATTTGACCCTCTCCAGGTCCCCATCTAACTCTTCAACCTTCTCGTTCAAATACCGTAATACTTTGGTTCCTTTGAGAGTCTTCTCCAACTCCTTGATTGTATTCCATCTTTGCTTGATCTGTTTCAACCCCACACAACTCATTCTTCTTATATGCAATCTCAAGCCACTGATATAGCTCATCATTCTCTTCAAAAGAAGTATTATTTTATAGCTTGATTTCTCTCTATATAGTTGTCATTTTAAATGGTATGCTATACATCTCTATCAGGGTATGATTCCCTCTCAACTTTGTTGGCACATTAGGTTCACTTTCACTTTTTAACAAGTATCATGCTCAAGGAGCATTGCAATTTGGGATATCATTGTCAAGATTGTGGGAGAGAAGGAAGGAGTCTCGCTTGAAGCTTTCTTGCTTGCACAATGGGGGAAGACACACAAGGGTGGAGGCTAAAAACAGTTTTTCTCTTCTTAGTTGTGTAAGCCAAAAGAACTCAAGTACAAAGAAATAGAAGAACCCTATATATGGGTCTCAAACCAAACTCAACTAACTAAGGTGGCATACTAACTGAGCCACGAACTAGAGTAGATAAGGATAGCTATCATGTAGCTATTATTCAGGGGCGATGTACCAACCGCATCTGCAACTGACAAGTCGGTGACATAAATACACACCGGTCACCCTGGCGTATCACGAGTGGAGCTCGATATCTCAACACTCCCCCTCGAGCTCAATCCCAATTCCTGCACACCAAGCAGGTCTCTGAACTTGCGCAGCTTCTCTGCGCCCAATGCCTTCGTGAATATGTCAGCTACCTGATCCTCTGTGCTGACATAAACTAGATCAATAAGACCTAGTAAAACCCTCTCTCGCACATAGTGATAATGCACCTCAATGTGCTTTGTTCTAGCATGATAGACTGGGTTATTTTCCAAGTGTATACTACTCATGTTGTCACAATAAATGACAACTGGCCCATCTGTAGACTGATGCATATCATAAAGTAGCTTATGCAACCAAGCTACCTCACATGCAGCCATTGCTGCACCCCTGTACTCAACCTCTGTGCTCGACAAGGCAACTGTAGGCTGTTTCTTGCTGCTCCAAGTGACTGCAGCACTCCCAAAAGAGAACACATATCCATTGGTAGATCTTCTATCAGAAATACTACCAGCCCAATCAGCATCAGTGTATCCATGCAACTGTATCTGAACCCCAGTCTCATAAAATAGTCCATACTACAATGTGGACTTCACATACCTGAGTATGCGTCTAGCCGCATCCAAATGTGGTTTCCTTGGAGCCTGCATAAACTCACTTACCAATCCAACAGCATAGCTCAAATCTGGCCTGGTAATAGTCATATAAATCAAACTTTCTACTATGCGTCTGTATATAGTAGGGTCTTCTAGAAGCTCACCTGCATCTGTGCTCAGCTTCACATTCTGCTCCAAAGGAAATGAAATACGCTTACAGCCTGTCATCCCATATTTGGACAGCATGTCCAATCCATACTGCCTCTGCAAGAGCTGTATCCCAGTTGGTGATCTAATCACCTCAATGCCCAAGAAATAATGCAGCTCTCCCAAATCCTTCATCTCAAACTTCTGCTTCAATAGCATTTTCACATGAAGGATATCTTCATCACTGTCACCTGTCATAATCAAATCATCAACATAAATGACAAGTAGCATAATACCTTTCTCTGTTTTTCTCACATAAAGTGAGAAATCTGCCTTGGAAATCTGAAAGCCAATAGTGACAAGATATTGTCCTATCTTGTCAGACCATGCTCTAGGTGCTTGCTTCAAGCCATACAAGGCTTTCTTCAACCTGCAAACAAACTCAGGATGAACAGCATGCACATAACCTGGTGGCTGCTCCATATAGACCTCTTCTTGCAAATCACCATGCAAGAAGGCATTCTTTACATCCATCTGATGTAAAGACCATCCCTTTGATGCAGCCATAGCAATGACCGCTCTTACGGTTGCCATCCTTGCAACCGGACTGAATGTTTCTTCATAGTCAATAGCATATGTTTGTGCATACCCCTTGACTACTAATCTTGCCTTGTATCTATTCACAGAACCATCTGCATTGTGCTTCACCTTATAAACCCACTTACAGCCAATTGCATTTTTACCTTTAGGCAAAGGTACCAATTCCCATGTAGCATTAGCTTCCAAGGCATCCATTTCTTCATCCATGGCTTTCTCCCATTTTTCTTTTCCCATGGCTTCCTCAAAAGAAGTGGGTTCTGGTTCCTGTATCACTTTGACCATATATGCATAGTGAATGGCTGTAAATCCATCATATTTCAGCCTATCCACAGGATACCTAGCTCTCGTAGACCTGCGCAAAGTAGGTTCACTCCCAGGTGCTCTCAAAACATCCCTGGTCTTCCTTACTCCAGGTGTAACAATAGAAGGAATACCCAACTCATCATCAATGCTCTGTTCTGAGCCACTGGATTCACCATCCACATAAGAGTGACCTACATTCACATCAAACATGGGCTGATCAACTTTCTCTTTTCCTTTTCGTGATACATGCATACCACTATCTGCATTACTTTGAGAAGATTCTCCTGATCTCAATCTGCCTGTCCACGGCGAAGAATGTGAACCACTGCTAGAGGACGCTCCAGGTCCACTAATATTTTGTGACTGCTGCTGTGAATTCTGTGCAGCATTACCATTTTGTGCATCTACATCATCAATCACATTTACTGGTTTATACCAGCTACTCATCTCATCAAAAACAACATCTCTGCTCAGTGTAAACTTACGAGTAGAAGGGTTATAGCATCTATACCCTTTTTGCTGCAGAGAGTAACCAATAAAGATGCACTTCTCAGCTTTTGGATCCAACTTGGATCTCAACTCATCTGGCACATGTACATAGGCAATGCAACCAAAAATTTTCAAATGAGAAATATCTGGTTTCCTACCAGTATACCTCTCCTCTGGAGTCATTCCATGTATTGCTGCAGTGGGAGTCCTGTTCATTATGTAGACTGCTGTAGCAACTGCTTCAGCCCAATAAAAATCTGGCAAGTCTTTTTCATTGAGCATGGCACGAGATACCTCTCCAATATGCCTGTTTTTCCTTTCTACAATTCCATTTTGTTGTGGGGTATGACTGCATGAGTATTGATGCTTTATGCCATGCTCCTGCAGGAACCTTGCAAACTCATTTGAGAGGTACTCTCCCCCTCCATCTGACCTTAGGCATTTTATCTGCAGGCCTGTTTCTTTTTCAACCATCGCTTTAAGAGTTTTGAAATGCCCAAAAACTTCACTTTTCTTTTTCATAAAATACACCCAAACTTTTCTGCTATAGTCATTAATAAAACTGACAAAATAATGACAACCTCCAAGAGATGCAGCTTTAGTTGTCCACACATCAGAGTGGATTAATTCCAATGGCTTCTTACTCTCTTGAACATGTCTAGGAAATGGTTTCCTTGCCTGTTTTCCAAACTGACAGGCTTCACATACCTTATGCATTTCTGCAACCTTGAATTTTAGCAATCCTGCAATAATATTTTGGGCCTGCTTTGATTTAAGTCTCTGTACATTAACATGACCAATGCGTTTATGCCAGATATCAATATCTGCAACTACACTGGTCCCATGTGCAAACATTGCTGCACTCAATTCAGACATGTCTGCATCCAATGTAAACATTCTGCCCTTCTTCTTTCCTTTTTCTATCAAGTGACCTTTATTTTTCATATCCTCAACAAAGCATCCATGAGGATTAAATCTGACCTGCAAGCCCTGTTCAACCATTTGACCAACTGAAACCAGATTCTTGGTGATATTTGGGACATGAAATACATCGGACAGGTATTTCTTTTTCCCATCCTGCATAGACAAGGGAATTTTTCCAATCTGCACAATAGGATGTGCAGTATCATCACCAGTCTCCACAAATCCTGGTTTTTCCATTTTCCTTGTATCCTCCATCCATTCTGCATGACCTGTCATGTGGTTTGATGCACCTGAGTCAACATACCATACATCGTTGCTTTCTTCTGCAGTTGTCACAGAAATGTTCATGTGCTGCACCATAAACAGATGCTCATTTCTGTCATCACCCTGTCTACTAGAGGATGCATAATTTCCTTGTTGCAGTTTTCCATTCATGATGTCATTCTGCTTTTTATAGCAGTCTTTAGCCATATGACCCATTTTACCACAATAGTAGCATTCAACATTACTGTTTGCATTTTGGCCTCTTTGCCATCCACCACGACCTCTTTGGCTCCCCCTGCCTCTAGAGTTACCACGTCCTCCTCCATAGGACTGGTTTTCTTGAGTTTGCTGCATATTCTGATTTCTACCACGGCCTCCAAATCGGCCTCCTCTACCTCTGCCTCTACCTCTTCCAGCATTTGAGTAGAAGACAGCTTCTTTTGAAGTTCCTCCTGAAGAAGATGCACCACCATTTCTCTGCTCCTCAGAAATTAGAAGAGCAATCAACTCCTCAAAATCAGGAAATCTTTCACGAACTGAAATGGATGTCCGAAACTGTGCATAATCCTTTCCTAGACCATTCAAGGTCACAGAAACTAAATCATCATCTTCCACTGGCGACCCAATGGAAGCAACTGCATCTGCAATCTTCTTCACCTTCATGTGGTAGTCATTGATGCTCATATTTTCTCTTTGCACATTATGCAACTCTTGCTTGAGCTGCATTTTCCTGGCTTGCGTATTTGTGCTATACATTTTTGACAAAGTATCCCTTGCCTCCTTTGGCGTACTTGCATCCTAAATATGCACAATCATAGAGTCTGAAATACTGATAGACAGCCAGTACATAATTTTCCTGGCTCTCTCATGCCATGCTTTAAATGCCTGCATTTGCTGTTGATTGGGAACATCAGAAAGAACTTGTTCTTCTTCATTTCCTGCAACAAATTCCCAATATCGTTTTCCCATAAGGAAATTCGTCATTCTAAACTTCCATGCTTGGAAGTTGTTCTTGTCAAGCTTTTCAGTGACAATCTGTGAGAGAGAATCAGACGCCATTACAGAACACTGCAAAAAGTTCTGTCACTGCAAAGAACACAGCTTCAGCCTCACAAGGGCTAATCTGCAAAACTGACGAAAGTGGTATTTGACCACACAGTCACTCCCTAGTGACGATTTTGCATCAACAGGCAACAAGGATGATTCTGTAACTCCCAATGTCTCTGCACACAAGCATACGATGCAATTTCTACAGTAACTTTTCACCGACCTGTAGAACAGTGGCTGCACAGCATAAAACTGGGCCTTTTACTGAGTGCATGCAGAAAACTTCCGCCTCCAAAACAGGCCCCGAAATGGCCTCAAATCAAAAAAACAAGGTCGCCAAGGGCTAAAGCCCTTACCCGCAGCATATACTGCCCTCTTGCTTCACCGCGAAGGGCGTCTCAACTTGAGACAATGCACTCCTGCACTTTCCGGCTGTGCTACCTGCAGAGATCTACTCCCAAAACAGAAAATGAAAGCAACACTGCTCCTCTTACCAGAACACCGTGAGCTTGGCTTGCTTTCTTGAGCTCCTTACCACGAACAAGGCTCTGATACCATGTCAAGATTGTGGGAGAGAAGGAAGGAGTCTCGCTTGAAGCTTTCTTACTTTCACAATGGGGAAAGACACACAAGGGTGGAGGCTGAAAACAGTTTTTCTCTTCTTAGTTGTGTAAGCCAAAAGAACTCAAGTACAAAGAAATAGAAGAACCCTATATATGGGTCTCAAACCAAACTCAACTAACTAAGGTGGCATACTAACTGAGCCACGAACTAGAGTAGATAAGGATAGCTATCATGTAGCTATTATTCAGGGGCGGTGTACCAACCGCATCTGCAACTGACAAGTCGGTGACATAAATACACAACGGTCACCCTGGCGTATCACGAGTGGAGCTCGATATCTCAACAATCATGCCATGTCATGTTGCATCATATCATGATGTATCATGTTGTGGGTTGTTGCATGGCATTGCACTAGGATCTCCTCTACGTCCATGAGTCTACTCTCCTATCGAACTAGTTTGCTCTGATACTAAGTATTAGGACCTTCATGGGACTTCAAGTGTTAACCTATCATGAGGCACAAAATGGCATACTAGAAAGGCACATAAGATATATTAAAAAGGAATCATTTCTATTCATGATATAGAAAGATACAATATTAAGGTACATCTCGAGAGTTTACACCCTTGCGATGTCACACATATAAGGGTTTACCACTTAGCCTAGGGAATCACATGTAGAAGCACAACTTAAGTAGAGCTTGAGTAACTACTACTCTCTATATAGGTGCATCCATAGGCAACCCCATGGTATACCTACAAAGCCCTTACACCCCCCCAAACATCCCCCCCACCAACAACTTGTTGAGAATCAGCAATCACACTCACTAAACAGCCTCTTTGTATGGAGCTTCAGGGCCAAGGACATGCAGGCTAACCTATCCCATGTGCACAGTGGTGCATACTGTAGTTTCCTACTTTCCTATAAAGCATTGTACTTGCTTCCTTTTCTTAATGCAATGATAGTACTCTTTTCTTTCCAGTGAAGTGTCATTGTCATTGTCCACATACACAAGATTGTGTTTATGAGTCCAAGTCTCAATCTTGGAACCTAATTCACTTGTGTAACAAACAGTGCCTTTGTCTTCTCCATCATGAATCCACACTTCTTCTTCCATCCACCATAACTCGCTGCCATGCTCTAGATCCCGTAATTTTAACATGGTATCAGAGCACAGTCGGGCATGGCCTAGCTCATTTCACTCCTCTCTCAGCTCCTCTTCACTCAAGTCAGCTCAAGTCCAGCTCAGTCCCAGCTAATGAGCTCATTTCTGAACTCTATCTCCACTTGACCTGTGGCAGCCATAGCCAAACCTACACCCTGCCTCCGTGGAGCTTCTTGATCTCCCTCCACAGGCAATATTTCAACACGCTTTCTTCTGGAGAAATGTTCCTTGACTCAGCGCGTTGCCTCCTGTCACTTCAAACACCAACATTGGTGACCTACAGCTCCAGCATTGCGTGATTCGTCAGTCACAGTCCAGAAACAGCGCCTTCTGTTCGTACAGCCCGATGTCCATCTGCACAGCGCGATTCATCCTAGGTCTTTAGGGCTTTTGAAGCCTATCACTTAGGCTATCTCCAGCTTGAATCTTGAGGCATATGGTTCAGGCTATGAGCTGGAATCTCAGAAAAACCAGTCGTGCAGAAACCCTAAAAAAGACCACCATAGCTTTTTGAGCTCAAGCTCATCTCTCACTTCACTTTCTCTCTCCTACCACTTAAATCAAGGAGGGGATATCTGTGAAGCATTTGAAGAACCATTGAAGATTTGAAGACTCAAGGAAGAAGATACAAACATAGTGTCCAATGACACTCATCTAGTGCTCTTAGCACTTGTGTCTTATGACACAACCAACTCTACTGCAAACTGAGAATTTTGGAAACTGATTTGCTCTGTTGATCTTGCAACCTCAACATGGGAAAAGACTCTCCAAATGCTCGATTCAAAGGAGTCGGGTTTCACACCTGGCAAACCCGCATCAAGCTCATCTTGATGAAAAAGGGTCTCTGGGCCATCACAAATGGCAAAGAGAAGAAACCTCGAGATGCGGACCTTGCAACTACTTGGCAAAAGAATGATGACAGAGCCCAAGCCATTATCAAACTGGAGCTAGACGACAGTTATATCCACCATGTGGATAACTATGAGACCTCACAGGATACATGGAAGAGACTTGACACCTTGTTCGGTGCACAATCTAAATCATCAAAGTATGGTCTCCTTATTGAGTTCTTCAGGCTTGAAATGAAGTCAAGCACATCACTTGCCACACATCTAAATTACATGGAAGGACTCCTAACCCAACTTGCATGAATCAACATTAAAATGGACGAAGATGTTTGCATCGATGTTCTACTTAAGAGTTTGCCTCCTGAATATAATAATGTATCAACAACTTTAATCAACATGCCAAATCCTGAACTTGTTGATATCCAGGCATCACTGTTAGAAGAGGAAAAGAAGCTAAAAACTAAGGAAGAACCAAGTACCTCTAGAGATGAGCATGCATTATATGTTGGCAACAGGTACAAAGGCAAGAAGGATCAGCTCTTCTGTGACTTCTACAAAAGGACCGGACACACCGAGAAGTTCTGCCACACAAGAAAGAGATCCCAAAAGGCCTATCTAGTCGCAGTCAAAGAAGAAGAAGAAAATGGAGCAAAGGAAGAAGATGATGAAGATGAAGACTACCAGGATCGGAAGGACAAGACTCATCAGTCCTTCTTCTCTCATAACTCTGATAGACTATTTTAAAAGCCTTGTATTTCCTTGCCCTAATGCTTCCTACCATAAGCTTTGTAAAATCCTCATGTAATTTGGCATTACAGTCCATGTACACTTTGTGAGGCCCCTGTTACAGCCTCTGGATGTCCATCATGTTTTGGTGCCCACACTTAGCCTTGTTTGCGACAGCCTCTGGTGTCTACCATGTTTGTGGTGTGCCCACACTTTACAGGTGGTTCTCATTACAGCCTCTACACACTTTGTGCCTTTCTAGTTGTGATTGAGGAGGGGTGTTGAGAATCAACAATCACACTCACTAAACAGTCTCTTTGTATGGAGCTTCAGGGCCAAGGACATGCAAGCTAACCTATCCCATATGCACAGTGGTGCATACTGTAGTTTCCTACTTTCCTATAAAGCATTGTACTTGCTTCCTTTTCTTAATGCAATGATAGTACTCTTTTCTTTCCAGTGAAGTGTCAGTGTCATTGTCCACATACACAAGATTGTGTTTATGAGTCCAAGTCTCAATCTTGGAACCTAATTCACTTGTGTAACAAACAGTGCCTTTGTCTTCTCCATCATGAATCCACACTTCTTCTTCCATCCACCATAACTCACTGCCATGCTCTAGATCCCGTAACTTTAACACAACTTATATATCATATAGTGAAAGGGGAGAGGGCCCCTTGCGTCCACATATTTTAAGGGAGGGGATTTTCCCAAGCCCCCCACACACTTCTGCATAAGCATAGATGCTTGAGGGGTCACAATTCCCCTCACTTGGATGAATTTGAGGGTGTTGTGGATGCCTCTCAACCATCTACACCAAATAAACATCTATCCAATTCAAATGTACATGCATCCAAGAACAAAACAATAGCCATACAACTACATAAATCAAATTCAACCTATATGCCAAGTATCTGCTAGATTACATTAACTCTTGCATCTTGTTGAGTTTGCAACATTCTTCATATCCACTAGCAAATGGGAGAATGGCTTTAGAACATGATGGTATCTTTGTACCTTATCTCAAACATGTCTGGCAAAACTGTGCCATCCACCTACAATGATCTAACAAGTAATAATGATTTTCCAAGAAGGTGGCACCAATAGACGTCTTGGCACATATAAACCTAGAATTTCTTTAAGTCAGCGGTCATATGTAACATGGAAGAGTTTTTTACCTTCATGCATGCCAAAGTCAATAACATTGAGTCAGTGAGAGTTTACGAGAGTGAAAGAGTGAGAGAATATGTGAATGAGAGAGAATGAGTGAGTGGGTGAATGAGGGAGAATAAGTTAGCAAGATTTTATAAAAGAGAATGATAATAAATGAGAGTGAATAAGTGAATGGCCGAATAAGAGAGAATGAGATTGAATGAGTGAGTGTATGAGAATACTATTGTTGATTTCATCCTCACAATATGTTGTACTGTATTTGAGAATGGGGCAAGGTTTGTATGCTAGAAATTAGAAATTAAAAAGTAACCACACAATACGTTATATTGTATTTGAGAATGGGGCAGGATTCATATGCTAGAAAGTAGAAATTAAAAATTAACCTCACAAACATGCAAGCAATAGTAGAGGTGATGCTAAATAAAATTAGGGTTTAGAGATGGTGCATACTATTGTTGAGAGTGGGTTAATGAGAGAGAATGAGTGAGTGAGTGAGTGAGTGAGTGAGAGGGTGAATGAGAGTTTATGAGAGAAAATGAGTGAGTGAGTTTATGAGAATGAGTGAGTTTATGAGAGTGAATGAGTGAGTGAGTGAATGAGAGTGATAGAGTGAGGGGTTATGAGAAAGAGTTAGTGAGAGAGATTTTATGAGAGTGAATGAGTGAGTGAGGGGGTTAATGAGAGAGAATGAGAGTGAATGAGTGAGCGAGCAAGTGAATGAGATTGTATGAGTGAATGAGAATAAATGAGTGAGTGAGAGATTATGAGAGAGAATAAGTGAGTGAGGGGCTATGAGAGAATGAGTGATAGTTTATGAGAGTGAGTGAGTGAAAGAGAGTGAATGTGTGAGAGAGAATGAGGTTGAAAGTAGAATCCCATTGAAAAGAATAACATCTATACAACATATCAAAGTGAATTGAGATTTTATGTACAATTCAATGAAACTATATCTTATCAACACATAAAAGTATAATCAAACTCAACATACACATTGATGGAATCAAGAACTAGCAAGAGCTCTCCTTCCATTCTCTTGTCTACATTTAAAATTGGTAGTGAACCCTTACATGCCTCACAATATCATCCACATATAATTCATTAACATAATAAAAAATAATTAGACACATATCTTACCATAAACTTAACAACAAAAAATGATTCCACAATAAGCTTAACATCCTTTATTCATTCTTCGATGTCTTCAATCAATGGTTACTTTCCCAAACCAAAAATTTCATTTACTTTAGGTTGGACCATTCCTCTGTCAACTCATCTTCAATCTAGCTATTGACTTCCCTCCATAATAGCCCCCACTCATCCATGTTATGAGGTGTGACAACAGACATTGTCTCAGTAGAGGGTGTGCTAAGTGAAATAAGGAACCTTCCCATGGACCTCATGTAGGAGACATGGTCAAAAGAAGGAATTAACCATGAAGCGGAGGAAGATGTAGACTGTATGGCCTCATATGGGACACGTCAACATAAAGGGATAGATAAAGGCTCTATGTTACAAACAACAAAAATCAAAGCTAATATATTTGATATAGATCCCACCCAAACCTCATCTCCAATGTGGTGAACATGATTCTCATCAACCAAAGGCTTCTCCTTATTTTTAGCATCCTCTTCACTAACCTCATCCTCACTCAAGAATAGGCTGCAAATCCTAGGAACTCATATTTGTAGCCCATTCTGCCTCAAAGATGGAGACTCTCCCTCTCAACACCAATGGGAAATTTTAATTTCTTGCCTCCTTTGTAGTGTCCTCAATGGCCTCATCATTTATAAAAATGCATCTTTTGTGGCCATCATGCCTACATCGTCTCATGGGAGACTATGAAATAGCTCGCGAAAAGACCTCTTATTTTAAGCTTCGAAGTGGCCTACATAAGCCAAATTGCAATTTCATATAGCAAGAGTAACTACATGAGAACAACACAAAGGATTGGAGAGAATATGAGAATTTTTAATTTGAGGTAATTTCTAAAAAATTAGGGAGCCTCCACCTTAAGGAGGCCAAAGAGTATGACCTCTCTTCTGAGCTCCTTGTCTACCTCATGTCGTTGTAGAATCTAGAATAGTGTAAACATTTAAACAAGCTATGACAACCAAATACGATCATTTCTATATCTTATTATTGCTACATTTAATCATTACACAAATTATCCATAGAGAGATGTGTCATGAAAATGACTCTAAATGTCATGTTTAATCAATATTGAAGGAGAACAATTCGAAGGGTCTTACAAATGTTATACACATAGAGATGCAAAAATGGGAGTACCACAAGTGTCCATGGTGGTTAGAGTACCCATTGGGTAATAGGACCAAGTAAGAGATTGGGATTTGGGAAAGCCTAGCATAAGACCATGTACTTGTTTTTCTTCATGCTTGGTGATGTTGATGTGACCCTTCATTAACAATTGTGTTGATGTTTGATTGCAAGATTCAAATTAGAGATAGGCAAGCAAATCATGCCTCATAATACAATAAGGTCCAAAGACCTAGATAAGGGTGTGAATGCACCAGAGGTGCATAGCATAGAGAAAGCCCATGGAAAAGGAGGATATTTCACTAATTCTTGTCTTGGAAAAAATCTTTTCAAGGTTGTTTTTAACAATAGTAACATTTTATTTTTCTCTAGTAGAAGGAGAGTCACCTGATTTGGAAAGTGCAGGTGTATTGTCATTGCATAGCATTACTTCAAAGATATAGACTATCAAATCTTGACAAATATGGATCTAGTCTTTGTTCGTGGTTTCTTCCAATTTTTTAGAAGTCTTAATGTGATGTGTGGCAAGAAATGACATTGACATCATCAATCTAGACAAAGAAATTACAAAGGCAATGGGGGGGGCCACAACACTTCCAGCTACAACAAACTCCATCTAAACACATATCCCACAGAATGAGGAATGAGGAAGCAAAGGAGTGTCTAGCAACTATACTTAGACCTATCTTGCTAAGTCACAATTAATTTCTTGTTTTCAATATAGGCAAAAGAAAATGCCAAAAGAAGGACAACCATGGTATACATATTGAGTTGTCATTGTAGACTCCATCACTGGCCCGCTCCTTGGTGTCCCTAACTTCCATGCCATTTGAGTTAGACACCCAACCAAATGAAACACATGTATTTCTATTATTTCTTATAGACAACAAAAATTTAAAGAAATTATGATGCCTTGTTAAGTGTGATAAGTAATGAAAATGTTAGTTTTTGAAAGGCTTCTAAGACCATGATGCATTCTGGTTTATCTATATGCATTGGACACATTTGCATGGGATGGGTACATGGTTTCTTCTCTCCGTTTACATTGTGTCTTAGCGGTATGTGATATTGGTGTACATGATATTTATTATAGATGTGTCTTGTCAATGTAGCATTTTGCACTTTATGGAGACCAATACATATGACATATACTATTATGTGAAGGTGCCCTCCTTTGAGGTGGCATGACTCCTTTTCGTTAATTTCTCTACATCCTTGCTTATTGCTAGGATGGAGGGACAAGGTTTTTGTATTTCTTTCACTTTAAATCAATGCTTCATTTGATGTAATTGAAAGTGAGCATGAGATTTTACTAAAGATGACAATCCTTGCATCAAAAAAATTTTACTTGTCCCCAACTGGAACACATTTTCCACAAAGCTAGTGAAGGGAACTATGGATCTAGCCCATAGATTCATACAAACAAGGGTTTCTTAATTAGATTATATTCGGCATAAACACTTTGGGAAAGTGTTAAAAGGGTTCTTGGAGTGTAGGCTCGAAGCTCGATCACACTTGGACTCTATGGAGGTTTCAAGCATCCAACTAGTAGGGAGGAGGTAAGCTAAATAGTTTTCTTGCTATCAATGTAAAGTATTGTTTATGAGTCCTATTATGTTCTAATTGGCAATGGATATTTCTATGCATGTCATTTATTTAACTATTGGGTTGTTCTATTCAAGAGGGGTCCGTGTTTCCATATATGATTGTGAGGAGGAAGAGAAAGTTGGACCACATAAGTGTCCTATGACATGGAGCTTCCTCCTAGACTTAGATAGATTTGAATGTACAAATGTGGATGGCCCTTTGCAGAGGTGGAGTAGAATGGGTTTGAGGGGGGATGTTGGTAATGCAATCCACACTTGCTAGATAAAGCCACCTCCTTGTTGATGCAACAACGATGTGTTGAGATCAAGTTGGCCAATAAAGGAAGATTTTCATAACTAGATAGTTTGAAGTGTTAGCAATCATGTTTGTCCTGCCTTGTCATCTCCTGCCTGTGAGCCTCAGTTTGAGTCAACAGACAAGGACTTTAGGAGCTCTCACCTATCTATCACTTGTTTTGACGGAGGGGGTAGCTCATTCTAGAGCACTCAATCTATTGGACTTTAATGCATTTTCTCCTCCAATTGGGATTTTACGTGCGTTTCTCGAGGTAATTTTTGCATTCTTCAACTTGCCTCATCTACCGGACATTGCCCACTCTTTTTGGGATTTGTTTGAGCATTTTTTGCATTTTTACCAGCATTAACTGCTAGTCAACCATATTTTTTGGCCCTAGGTTATTGGACTTTAGTGCATTTTCTCCTCCGATCGGGATTTTATGTGCATTTCTCGAGGTAATTTTTGCATTCTTCAACATGCCTCACCTATAAAACATTGTCCACTCTTTTCGGGATTTTTTTGAGCATTTTTTGCATTTTTACTAGCATTAAATACTATTCAACCATATTTTTTGCCCGAAATTTCAAGTCAGTCAGTTTTTTGGATTTTTGGCTATTTATAGCCATTTTCCACTTGCCAGTTTGTTAGATTATCATCTTTGTAATGAAGGAAACCTAACTATCCTAACTAAGGAGAAAGAGAGAGAGAAGGACTGCAGAAGAAGAGGGAGAGGAGAGAGAAAGGCAAGAAGAAGAGAGAGAAAGAGGGAAAGAGGAAGAAGGAGAGGAAGCCATGAAAGCTTGAGAAGGTGAAAAGAGAGTTTCTTGATAATTTCTGTCATGCTTCAAAATACCCTCTTATACCTTATATACCGTCAGTGTGACTGGTATGTTCCCATGCCATATTCCCGTGATCCCCGTTCATTACAAACCATTCCGTCTCATGAAGTTTTGTCCTCAAAAACAAGGGATGTAGTCATGGACTGTAAGAGTGTGCTGTAGGAAATCAGCCATAACTTTGTGTGGGCAACTCCGATTGGGACAATTGAGGTGTCGTTACGAAGCCCATGAGATGTACTTTCAGCCCATGTGGTTGGGGCGGGGTTGCAATCAGGTCAGGACCAAAACTGGTACAAAATAAAGGGCTGTCCAGGAATTTCTAGTGTACAGTCCCAGATGGTATGGCTGGAGAAAAACAGCCATAACTTCCACTAGGGAACTCTGATCAGGGCAAATAAGGTGTTGGAACGGAGCCCTCGAGGTATACTTTCTGGCCATGTATGGGGGGTGGGGCTGAGAGTGGATCAGGACCAAATCTGGTACAAAACAGGTGGCTGTCCAGATGCAGACTGCAACCCAAAACAGGGGTCATGGTGAGGTACCAGCCCAACACAACCTCCTTGAGGTATGGAAATTCATCCAATATAGAGGTTGGGCGCCAAGAGGCTTCCTCTATTGGTAGGCCTTGCCATTTGATCAAGTATTCATGTATGGAACGGGTACGCAGTTGCTTTTCACGTTGCCTAATGACCGCTTCCGGAATGTACTGAATAAGGCCCTCCTCATCTATGGGTGAGAGCTCCTCTACATGATCTTTGGGAGTGCCAATGAAAGGTTTCAATTGACTCACGTGGAAGACTTCATGGATCTTAGTGGTGGAAGGGAATTGGAGGCGGTAAGCCAAATCCCCGACCTTCTTGATGATCTTGTAGGGCCCATAGTAGCGGTGTGCCAATTTGTTGCAAGAGCCGTCCTTTAGTGTGGCATAACGGGATTTGGGGACCTTGAGGAGTACCATTTCACCCTCTTGAAAGTCAAGGGGTCTTCTTTTTGCATCAGCATGGAGCTTCATGTGCTCTTGAGCCCTTTTGAGGTTTACCTTGCATTGTTGGAGTAGAGCTTGCATACGGTCCAGCTCTTCTTTCCCCAAGGGGTTGAGCTTTTCATTGAAGATCACAGTTTCAAGGAGTTGCCCAATGTACTTAGACTATTGCAAAATAATGCCCCCCTCAACTGCAGTAAATTGGATGCCAAGATAGTAGTCGGAAGGGGCACCCGATAACCATACAATGCTTTGAAGGGAGAGACTCCAATGCTTGAATGGGTGGAGTTGTTGTAAGAAAATTCAGCCAAATGCGGCCATACATCCCAAGAATTTTGCACATCATGACAAAAATGTCGCAAATAAGTTTCAAGCCACTTATTGACTCTTTCATTCTGCCCATCCATTTGGGGATGATAGGCTGTAGACGGAGCCAATTTGGTCCCCATGGAGCTAAAAATGGTCTGCCAAAACTGACTCATAAATTTGGTGTCCCGGTCATGTACTATGACTTGGGGCAAGCCATGCAATTTAAAAACATGCTCCATAAACTGAGTGGCAACTTGGGATGCTGTAAAATGTGATTTTGTAGGGATGAAATGGGCTGCTTTAGTGAGTCCGTCAACTACCACGTAAATGCTATCCCAACCCTTCTTGGTTGTAGGTAAACCAGTGATGAAATCCATGGTAATGTGGGTCCATTTTCCTTCGGGGATAGGTAAAGGCTACAATAAACCACCCGGTTTAAGAGATCTATCTTTATTTTGTTGGCAAGGCACACATCTAGATACAAAGTCTTTTACATCCCACCATAGGCCTTTCCAATGGAAGCTTTTTGAAACTTGATCATATGTTTTGAAGACCCCTAAGTGGCCAGCAATCAGGGAAGAATGCATCTCTTCAAGGATCCTTTGGGTGAAGGGAGAGGCATGGGGAATCACAATACGACCATGGATCCAAATGAGGCCATTATGGAGCTGATATTGGGAGTTCTCATCCAAGACACCTTGCTGTAATTTCTGGAAAAGAGGGCTGAATTCAGCATCAAGCAAGTATGCCTCTTGGAGCTCTTCAATCCAGTCATGGTGGAGTTCAGTGATGGATGAGACTTTGCATGCCCACACGCGAGAGAGTGCATCGGCCACTACATTGTCCTTTCCACGGGTGTGGGTAATCTCAAAGTCATAGTTTTGTAGTGTCGCCACCCATCTACGTTGTTTGGGAGTGAGGTTGGGCTGAGTCAAGAAATATTTGAGCACACGGTGGTCACTTTTTACCTTAAATGTGCTGCCATATAAGTAGTGATGCCACTTTTTGATAGCATGAATGACTGCCAACATCTCCTGATCATAAACATGCAACTCTCTCTCTTTATCATCCAATTTTTGGCTCTCAAATGCTATTACCCCATGTTCCTACAGCAAAACTGCACCAATACCCCGTCCACTAGCATCACATTGAATGGTAAAATCCTTTGAAAAATCGGGGCATACGAGGATGGGGGCTGAGGTGAGCAAGTCTTTCAGCTGCTGAAAACTGCGGGCAGCCAGTTCATCCCATAGGAAAGCCTCTTTTTTCAGCTGATCTATTAATGGGGCTGCAATGGTGGCATAATGGCGAATAAATCTCCTATAAAAGGAGGAAAGACCAAGAAAGCCGCCCAAGGAGGTAGTGGTAGTGGGGGTGGGCCACTCCCGGACACATTGCACTTTTTTAGGATCAGCTTGGATGCCTTTTTCACTAACGATGTGTCCTAAGTACTCAACCTCCGTTTGCATAAAGACACATTGCTTTCTTTGGCAAAGAGACGGTGCTCTCTCAGTACATCAAAAATCTGTCTAACATGTTTCAAGTGCTCATGTATTGACTTGCTGTAAATGAGTATGTCATCAAAGAATACCAACACAAACTTGAAAAGCCATGGTTGCAATATCTTGTTCATTAAGTTCTGAAATGTTGCGGGGGCATTTGTGAGCCCAAATGGCATAACAAGGAAATGATACAAGCCACGGTCAGTCCGGAAGGCCGTTTTGACTTCATCACCCGCCTGCATTCTGATTTGGTGGTAACCAGATCGCAAATCATTTTTTTGTGAAGTAGCGTGCACCCTTGAGTTCATCAAGCAAGTCATCAATTCGAGGGATGGGGTATCTATTTTTGACGGTGATCTTATTGAGATCACGATAGTCAATGCACAACCGGAAAGATCCGTCCTTTTTCTTAACCAATAGGACCGGGGAGGCATAAGGGGAAGAGCTAGGCTCTATGAATCCCATCTCAGTGAGCTCCTTGACTTGCTTTGCTACTTCCTCTCTCTCACATTTAGAGAGTCTATATGGGGGTTTATTGATGGGCTTGGCATGGGGCTCCAAGTCGATCGAGTGATCCACCAATCTTTTAGGGGGAAGGGTAGTGGGAGGCTAAAATAAGTCTTCATACTCAGCCAAAAGTGCTTTTAGTGCTACGTTTTGCTTCCCCAAGGTGTGTTTGTCATCATTATCCTTATGCAAGTGCAAGACAAAGATTTGGGAGCGCTTCTTCAATTCCTTTTTGAGTTGTCTTGCTGTTATAAGCTGAAAATCTGCATTTTCTTTGATTCCCTCCAAGTGTACAAGCTGCCCATGCATTACAAACTCCGTGTACAGCTGAAAGAAGTCCATAGAGATTTTTCCCAACTGCTGAAGCCAATCGCATCCCAATACAATATCCACGGGGCCCATATCAAGGGTAATCAAGTCCACCTTTGCTGTGTAATTTTCAGCCAGCATGAGAGACACTTGTGTGCATACATGGGATCACTTCCTCATTTCCATTGGCCACTTGAACCCGAAGGGGTTGTTGTAATTCAGTGGGAACACATGCCAAACGACTAAGAGTTGATTTATTTACAAAGCTGTGTGTGCTGCCACTATCTATGAGGATGTATACACTCTTGTCATCAATGTTACCATGCACCCGTAAGGTGTTCGGACTCCTAGAGCCGATCCATGCATCCATGGAGATTGAGCAGGCTAATATAGCGGTGGATGAGTGGTGCCAAGGGTCATTCCCAAGCATGTTATCAATGGGGCAGCCACCGAGGTCAAAAGGGAACCCGTCCGGTGAGTCATAAAACTGATCGGGATCAATATCCTCCTCATATTCAACATTTTCAGCAAGTGTCATTATTTGAGAGCTGTCATGCATGTCCTCTTCCAGCTTGTCACTATCTTCCAGCACATACATGCTATTAAACTTGACAGTGGCGTTCTTAAAGGGGCATTTGGATGCATAATCAATTGTGTACTTATCCCTGCATTTGAAACACAAGCCTTTGGCTTTTCTATCCTTGACAACTTCAGGAGGAATGAATTTTTGACCGTTGGAACCTAAGCCATTCCTGGCCCTATTTTCAGCATACTTTGGGTCACTTTTGAAGGGTGATGCTGTCCCAAAACTACTATTTCCTTTCAGCATTAAAAGTGGGGTAAGTAGGAATTTTGGGCTGCCATTCCCCGCATTATTGCTGCAATAATTAGTAGCATATGGGGGTTGCCTACTAGGGTATCTTTGCTGCCCAACAATGGGCTGCGTGCTCTCATTGCGGCGGTACTTTCGACTATAGCGTTCGGCCAACTCTATGGCTACAAACAGGGTGGCTGGCTTTTGAGCCATTACATCAGCTGAGAGATGCGCATCCAGCCCATAAATGTATTTATGCAATTTGGCCTCATCACTAACTGCCTCAACATACATGGATAGGTTCATAAACTGGTTGGTGTACTCCCTCACGGTGAAATTTCGCTGATCAAATTGATACCATTGCCTAGCCAAGCATTCTTTTTCCACCAGGGAGACAAAAACTTGGATCATATGCATCTTGAACTCTTCCCAATTATGAAACTGATGGTTTTCTCACTGAACAAATCTCCACCATGTGTGGGCAAAACCTTCTAAGTGAAGGGAGGCAAAAATGATCTTTGCTTCATCGGTACGGGGGTAGATGAGAAAATAGGCTTCCAATTTAGAGGTCCATTCCTCTAGTTCAGCTGGGGATGAGGATTGCCCATTGAATTTTGTAAACACGATCTTGTCACGCAACTCATTTAAGCCTAGTTGCCCATGAATGCCATGTGCTACATGCTGCCCATACATGCCTTGCTGTCCAAAATTGCCATGGGGGCCATGCTGCCCGTGCATTACATGAGGACCAAATTGCCCATTAGGACCTTGCTGTCCAAAATGTCCATGCTTCCCATTACCATAAGCATGCTACCCATTGCCATATGCATGCTGCCCATTGCCATATACATGCTGCCCATGCACTGCGTGCAATCCATGTTGCCCAAGGTTTGCATTGGGGCCATTTCCTTGAGTGTGCAAGTAGCTTCCCTTACGGGGGAGTTGGGGTGCCAATGATGGGCTGGAAGGATTCGGGACGGGGGAGGGAAGGAGAGGCTCATCATTCTAAGCGGAGGGCTCACCCGTCTCATAAGTGCTATGGGGAATGCCATGGGTACCACCAAGACCTTGTGGGCTGCGCCCGGTCTCCAAGGGGGGAGGGCGGTTAGCCTCACGGGGAGGGACATACTCCTTGGGTCGATCCGAGGAGGGGGCAATGGCGGGAATGAGGGCGCCCATATGCTCTATGAGTATGTCCATCTTAGCCATCATCTCGGAATGACACTGATCTTGGCGGGTTTCCATCTCCTTGTGGCGTTGCTCCATCTCTCGATGTCGATCAGCATGGCGGGTCTCATGTTGGCATAGGGTTTGGTTGAGCAGAGACAAACGATCTATCTCGAGGGCA
The DNA here is from genome assembly GCF_053477565.2 of Lygodium microphyllum. Taxonomy (NCBI): domain Eukaryota; kingdom Viridiplantae; phylum Streptophyta; class Polypodiopsida; order Schizaeales; family Lygodiaceae; genus Lygodium; species Lygodium microphyllum. The sequence goes on along the minus strand of NC_141137.1, from coordinate 96,829,332 downwards.
CCTTCTTCAAACAAGTCTTCATGATCCTCCTGGGCTGAGCTAGGATCGTTCATTGAGGCACGGGAGTCCCTTATTTCACGCTGAAATTCCTCCTGGGCCTTTGCTTTACCCTTGTGGCCTGCCATTCCAAGTGCAGTCTACCAGACCCCCCGTTACAGAAATGACAATAACTTGAGCTAGTGAACTCCAATTGCCAAACTTTCTGATTCAAATGAAAGCCCTCGATCCCCTCTACGAGGCTATGTAAAAATATCTCCGACAGTAAATGATCAGGGCTTTGCTGTAATCACTTTTTGTGGGCTGACTGTGTAGGACTACTGCCTGTCCCACAATACCTCTGGGCACAAAACTGAGTGTAACTCCCAAACCATAGGGCGGAATGGAGAGTTTTTTATCTCAAATCAAAGGGAAAAATGCCCTCTTCGAATCAAGCTATAGACCTCATGCTCAGTCACACGAGAAGGCTTTGCTGTAATCAGTTCTTGCGGGCTGACTGTGTAGGACTGCTGCCTGTCCCACAGTGCCTCTGGGTACAAAACTGAGCGTATCTCCCAAATCGTAGGGCGGAATGGGGATATTTTTAGCTCAGATCGAAGGGGAAAATGCCCTCTTTGAGTCAAGCTATAGAGCTTGCGCTCAATCACACAAAGAGGCTTTGCTCTAATCAATTCTTGTGAGCTGACTGTGTAGGACTGGCTATATGCAATACCCTGCAAAGGCTCCCTCAAGAAGCATTCTTTATCCCAATGGTGAGGGTCTTATCCCAAACATCCAGGGCCTCAATGGTGGCTCTCAATGCCCTATAAAGCCATACATTCATTGCATCCATATCTTATTGCTTAGACCAGTTCCATATTGCATTCCCTGCCCTTCTTGCATTGCATCCACCATACATTACCAAGCGGTTTATGACATTACCAATACATATAGGGGTTTGTAGGCTCAAGTGATCAGGGTTCAGGCTATTCCATCAAATATACTTGCACCTGCAATAATTATTTGGGCTCCAGATCACCGGGAGGTGTGCAAAGTTCCCCCCGGGCCGGGTTGTGCACCCCTTCAGGGTCTTTGATGGCAAGGGGGGGTCACCCCTCTTTTGTCTTGCCACCTCGCATGGCATCGGGCTTTTCCTCACCCGGAATATACATGGCAGACACTTATTAATTAAACAACTAGCATGAGATGCATTTCTGGAATCAAAATTTTGGGCTTTTCATGAAGTGCATGGAATTGGAATGGGAAATAGGGATAGGGAGCTTACCGGCAGTGACTCACTGCCTACTCACCCTTATACAATGGATTTTTATCACTTCTTGGCTCAGTCAATTCACAAAAAGCCAAACGGGTTATGGGTAAGCAAAATATAATCACAATGAAGCTTCAGCATGAGTAAAAATCCATTTCAGCACTATAAGATCAAAGAGAAATGACTGGGGCAATTAATCAGCATGCATTCAAGGTCTGGGTCTCCTATTATCTACTTGGACTCATACATTCTCTCAAACAAATGGATGGGATTCAACAAGAGGCTTAAACGGAGAGAATGAGAGCCAAGAAACAGTTACCTTGAGTCTTTTGGAGAAGAAGGCAGCCACTGATGCCACCTCAGTCCTCCATGAGGGCTCCATTTGATCCCGAATGCTCCATGGCTCCAAAAATGGGTATGCTTCTTCAAGAAAGCTTGGGGCAGGATGGTTCAGGGCCTCTCCATGAGAGTTCTTGCTGAAATGGAGGTCCTACTCCATAGCCATGGCTGCCCACAAGTACATGCCTTCAAATCTTGCTTGTAATCTTCTTCCTGTTCTTCTTGATGGCTGAAATCTTGAGCAATGTTCAAGAGGGGACTCTCGAGGACCAAGGAGAGACCAAAATCTTCAAGATTTCTGAGCTTGATGCCAAGGTTTCATGGCTGCCATGGACTGCACCAGACCAGGGTCTCTTGAGTGCCAAAGGGGAGTCCAAGGGCTGAAGAAAATGCCACTCATGCTGCCCAAGAAGGTGGCCAATGACCAGGATTGAAGTTAGGAAGGAGAGGAGGCTGGGGGGGCTGCCCTGCAGGCCAGGAAGCAGCCCATTTTTTGCGCCGCAAATTTCGGCCTGCTCCTGGGGGCCACAGGCTGGGCTGAACCACGTGGTGGTGCTGCTCACTGTGCTCCTCTCAATGAGGGGAACACCTCAGGACCAGCAGAATTCCTGAGATTCTTGAGCTGGAGCTTCCATGGCAGCTTGGGAAAAGAGGAGAGAGAAGGTCTTCTTGAAAAGTAACTGAGTCTTTGGCCTTCTCTAACTGTGTTGCCCTCCTTTTTGCCAAGAACCCTAAAAAAACTTGCATAAAAATTAGTGACGACCTGTCAAATTTGTCTGCCCACCTCCAGATTTGTCCATGGTTCTTGGGAAAGCTCCAAGAAAGGCTGCCACAAACTTCAAGAGGGCTGACAGCCTGCCTGAGTACTCTTGTGTACCTGTGAAAGAGATGTAATTGGAGCTTTCTAACTGTGGGAAACTATGAGAGCCCTAAATCTATGGGGAAAGAGAAGGATCAAGGACAAAGCTCTGATACCACTTGTAATGAAGGAAACCTAACTGTCCTAACTAAGGAGAATGAGATAGAGAAGGACTGCAGAAGAAGAGGGAGAGGAGAGAGAAAGGCAAGAAGAAGAGAGAGAAAGAGGGAAAGAGGAAGAAGGAGAGGAAGCCATGAAAGCTTGAGAAGGTGAAAAGAGAGTTTCTTGATCATTTCTATCATGCTTCAAAATACCCTCTTACACCTTATATACCGTCAGTGTGACTGGTATGTTCCCATGCCATATTCCCGTGATCCCCGTTCATTACAATCTTCCCTCCTTCCTTGGCAAGTGCACACTCTGACTCTATCACCTTCCTCCGTCTTCGATGGTGCCATCGACATCATCCTGATCTGGTGCCCTCATTGACGCTATGGGCTGTGTGCAAGGACTGATCAATCCTCCTTCTATATTCAACATTTGTTCCCTGTTCACTACAGGTTTCTCTTCTTCTTCTCTTGCAAATTGTGTCTCTCTCTTCCTCTGCATTTGAGTTCCTTCTTCTGTTGCACAATCTCACATGGTATCAAAGCATGGTACCTAAGAGAGACATAGAGCTAACTTCTCACAGAGGAGACCACACCAAACTACCAAACGGCCTTGCCACATCATCGTTTTGCTAAAAATGCAGCTTTCTGCTTGGAGGCGTCAACTTTTCTTATGCCAAGTACCCATTTTGCTACCCACTTCCTCTCCTAGTGGAGGCTACAAGCTTCCTCAGCTAGGTAATAGTCTTTTATTGCAAACACAGTGTTCCTTGGTCAAGTGACAACTCTCCTCAACAAACGTGGATAATCCTATAGCCACACTCTATCTTCCCCAAGCGAACCCTCTACAATGACTTTCTTGTGATCCTACAGACATTTCCTCGTGTTTCAAGGCTATGTCGTGAGGACATGTATTTTTGAAACCTCACTTAACATGTGGATTGATTTTTAATCACATGATTAAGTGAATGTTGCACATGTGAGGTGTAAATGGGGTTAGAGTAAATTTACAAGCCCAGGACCTAAGGAAATCATGGGATGTCAAAGGAAAAAGTTGCTATAAGTTATGCCACACAAGTACTTGGTGGTATCCGATGCTAGTTGTTGGCCTAGCTCATTCATTTGGCCATAAGTGTCAGTTGGTGACACTAGAGAAGTGGCATTTAATGGTACTTCATGCCAATCTTATGGTCAAAGATGGCACAAAGACACTTGGAAATGGAAGTTGCCTAGTCAATTTAATTATTGGCAACTCAGATTATTTTTCAGGGCATTGAAATAATTATTATATTATTTTTTAGTATTTAAAGATTAAATATGAATATTTAATTATAGATAATGTTGAAAAAACCATTTGGAAAGGCTACCATTTATCAAAAATGCCCACGCAAGCCTTAAAAATGTCTTTAGAGACTGAAGAGAGGCATTTTTAGTGTATTCGGCCTACAAGAGAGGGGAAGGAGATGTTGATGGTCTAATTTGCAACCACCATTGGAGGACCTTATGAGGCAACCAGGGGTAGGAGAAGACTAATCAACAGCAGGTGACAACATCTATAGGCTGTTGAGATAGGGCAACAACAATAAATGACTGGTTTTCTTCAGTTCTTGCATCTACAAGCTATTGAGATAGGGCACCATCGATAAATGACAGATTTTCTTTAGTTCCTTGCAAAGAAATTCTGAATTTTCTCTCTCTTCAGCATTCTCTCTCATCTCCCAGCTTTTCTATAGCCTTGCTCTGAAGATTACAACATTAAGATCACCAAAGGCTGAGAAATTTCAAATTTTTCTGCTGTAAACCCTAATTTGTAACAAAAATTAGGGTTTAGCAGAAGCAGCCTCAAGAAGGGTGCCAGAAATTGGAAGCTTCAAGACTTGGATTCAATAGGGCTGAAGTTGTTTTCAGTCAAATTCAAGTGGAGGGACCAGTAAATCAATGAATTTGGGGCATTCTCCATCTCCATCAAAGAAAGTGAAGACCAATTGACTATTCGAATCTGGCTGATGCACTGTCACGTAAGCCACAAATTTCAACCATCAACATGGTTTATCACACTAAGTTGGATGCCATGAAAGAGCAATATGTTGCTTATTCGAACTTTGCTAATGTTTATGATCAACTTTGCAATGGCCAAAGGCATGAACACTTTGTGCTAAGAGATGGATTTCTAATGATGCATGGATGACTGTGTGTCACAAAGCAGTTAAGGCCTAGAGTTATCACTGAAAGTCATGCTCCTTCGTATGAAGGACACAGAGGAATTGATGCCATGGTCAAGACAATGGAGAATTTCTTTTATTGGCCAACTTTGAGGCATGATGTAGAACAGTTTGTTAAGACATGCATCGTATGCTAGAAGGTAAAGCATGAGAGGAAAAAGATGTTGGGTTTGTTGCAGCCCTTGCTTATTCTAGATAGGCCCTAGTAGAGCATTGCAATGGACTTTGTTTTTGAGCTTCATAAGACACCTACAAGGAATGGTGGGATATGGACTATCATTTGTAGGTTTAGCAAACAAGCCCATTTCATTCCAGTGAGGAAGAAAATAAAAGCTGACTATATGGCACGATTATTTTTGCAACACATCTTTAAGTATCATGGTATGCTAGAGTCAATCATTAGTGATCGAGACCCTCGAATGACCAATTTATTTCGGATGGGGTTGTTTGAGAATATGGGTACCACGCTGAAATTCTCATCATCCTTCCATCTGCAAACAAATGGTCAATCGTCTGAGGAAGCAAATTCCACGGTGTTAGATATTTTGAGGTGCTATGTTTCAGACCACAAGACACAGTGGGAGCAATATTTGCCCTTGGTTGAGTTTTCTTACAACAACACAATGCATAGTTCTATGGACAAAGCTGCATTTGAGATGATTGAGGATGGCAAGAAGGTACCACCTATTCTACAAACTAAGGATAAGATCTTTGAGATTGATCATTATGTGGAAAACTTGGATATAGCCTATGCAAATATAAAATATGCACTTCAAAGATCACAAGAAAAGCAAAAGAGGGTAGCTAATTGCCACAAACGTGCTTTGCAATTTGTAGAGGGTGATTATGTATTGTTGCATTTTGAAAAGACAAGGATAAAAAATATGAAAGGAAGAGAAAGATTGTATCTGAAGTTGAGTATGAGATACTTTGGGCCCTTCGAGGTATTGGAGAAGATCAGCGATGTGCCAGAGGATATGTGTGCTGAAATTCAGCCTGAGGTTAAGGAACTAGATGAGATTTTGGTATCTGTACAGATTTTGTCACATAAGGAAAGAAAGGTCAAAGGTAAAGTTTCCAGGAGATACTTTGTGAAATTTCAGAATTATTCACTAATGGATGCCAAATGGATGGAAGATGATAACTTTGTAGACCATCCTCAATTATTACAGCTTTACCTAGATGTCTTTTAATTAGAGATGACTTTAGTTTGGGCTCCATCAGGTTCAGTAGAGTAAGGGTCCGGAGTATTGCCTGATGCTCAAGGGGGAGGTAGCACTTCCACTCCTCCAATTATGGCCAACTCTCGTATGTAGTGGATCTCGAATGTATTCAGCATGCATCCAAGGCACTGCACCGACAATATGTTTACCATGAGGTCACTACTTATTGTACTAGTCACTGTGAGATGTATGCAGATGAGTATGAGTTTCACTCGGGCACTGAAACTATACTTTTGTATCAACTTATGATCAATTTGGCATGAATTTTACCTCAATTTTGAGACAAAAATTCTAATCAGTTTCAGCTCGGTTTTTTATCAGCTTGAGAACTGTTTGTGGTCACTTTTGGGATCCGTTTTGCATTAGTTTTTGCATTGATAGCTGGTCAGTTTTTGCAATGAGTTTGTGATCATTTGGGATCACATTTGCAACAGTTTGTGATTAGTTCTCAGATCAGCAAGTGATCAGTTTATGATCAGATTATGCTTAGTTTTCAATGGTTTACATCTGGTTCCATAGGCAACTGCTTATACTATGTTGCCATTGATGTTTTAGTCATGGTTTATGCTTGGTAATGCTATGCTATGTTTGGTTTTGCCAGATGAGTTAAGCTCATGAGAAATAGACATGTCACATGATAATCTAACAATGTTTTTTGAGATTCTTTGTGAGTCTTATGTTATGTTATGATTGGATGGTAATTTTCAGCATGTGTTGGGCATATAGAGTGGTTGAGCAATACTGCGCAATGTTGTGTTAACTATGATGCCTTGTAAAAATTCCAATCCACTATTTTGATTTTGATGCATCTGGCAGTGCAATCGAGGACGATTGCAAGGATTTTAAGGGAGAGGGTTGTTCATGAGGACATATATTTTTTAAACCTCATTTAATTTAATATATGGATTAATTTTTAATCACATGGTTAAGTGGATGTTGCACATGTGAGGTATAACTGGGGTTAGAGTAAATTTACAAGCCCAAGACCCAAGGAAATCATGGGATGTCAAAGGCAAAAGTTGTTATAAGTTATGCCGCACATGTATTTGGTGGCATTTGGTGCCAATTGTTGGCCTAGGTCATTCATTTGGCCACAAGTGTCAGTTGGTGACACTAAAGAAGTGGCATTTAATGATACTTCATGCCAATCTGATGGTCAAAGATGGCACAGAGACACTCAGGAATAGAAGTTGCCTAGCCAATTTAATTATTAGCTAGTCAAATTATTTTTCAGGACATTGAAATAATTATTAAATTTATTTTTAATATTTAAATAAATATTTAATTACAGATAATGTTGAAAAAACCATTTGGAAAGGTTGCCACATGTCAAAAATGCCTATGTAAGACTGAAAAATGTCTTTAAAGGTTGGAGAGAGGTATTTTTAGTGTATTCAACTTGCAAGAGAGGGAGATGAGATGCTGCTCGTCCGATTTGTAGCCATTGGAGGACCTTGTGAGGCAACCAGGGATAGGAGAGAACAATCAACAACAGGTGACAGCATCTACAGGCTGTTGAGACAAGGCAGCAGCAATAAATGACTGATTTTCTTCAGTTCTCTACATCTATAAGCTGTTGAGACAAGGCAACAGCAATAAATAACAAATTTTCTTCAATTCTTCATGAAGAAAGTCTGGATTTTCTCTCCTAAGTATTTTCTCTCATCTCCCAACCTTTCTACAACCATGCTTCGAAGATTACAACATTGAGATCACCAGAGGCTAAGAAATTTCAAATTTCTCTATTGTAAACCCTAATTTGTAGCAAAAATTAGGGTTTAGCAGCAACCTCGAGAAACGTGCAAAAATTTTGAAGCTCCAAGACTTGGATTCAACAAGGTTGAAGCTATTTTCTGTCCAATTCAAGTAGAGGGACCTGCGAATCAATGAATTTGGGGCATTTTCCATCTCCATCAAAGCATGTGAAGGCCAATTGACTGCCCGAATCAAAGGGCAAATCAAACTGAAGACTTGCTAATCATTTTGGACAAGGGGAATTGGAATACCGAAAGGGATTGGGAGAATCCCATAGTACATCAATTGCTTCTTCAATTAAGTTAAATAAATACCAAAAGCGGTGCCAGTTTTGGGGCCAACAAGGTGTCAAATGTCCAAGATTATATGGTAGTGTGCAATTCAGTTTTGTGAATTTATTAATTGTTGTGTAAATAGTGCTTAATGAGGTTATTTACCACCCTATCCAAGGAGGATGTTGGTTTCACTATCTACCACCAAAACATGGGTTTTTTTAGGGTGTTTTGCAAGATATTGACGATGTCTTATCAACAATTCTTTGTTGACTCAGAGGATGTCTTTGTTTCTTCCTCTGAGAGATGGAGAGATTTTCGTGCTAGTTCATGTAACAAGTGGAGGTCACCTAGCATGTTTGTATAGGATCCCTCTCCTCCCCATTCTCTTCATGTTTCATAGAATGCATGTTCTACTAGCCTTCATATGCTATTCATGGCACCCTCTATACAAGTGCACGTTCTCCCTTCTCCACACCTAGTTCAAGTTTAATTATTAGTTAACAATGTGGTTGAGATATTTGCTTAGAAGACCCAAGGAGGATTGGCCAACCTCATATATCTTAGTGAGGGGGAAACCCATGCTACACAAAAAGGCAAGGAACTTGCAAAGGTTCAAAAGGTGAGCGATATCAATTCAAGGTGGTTACCCGAAGCTTTGAAAGAAACGACAACCTTGTAAAATTACACAACACAACAAATAGAATCTTAGTAAAGAATAGAGTGTACACAACAAATTAGAAAATAACTAAGATTTCTTTAATTGCAAATGAAATTATACAATGATGGATCTATCCACCCAACGTTGAGTTTCGGGTTAAACATCATGTACTTTCATTGTAGTGCTTAAATGTGATCTAAACAAATTTGAGGCCAAGAAATTAAAGTTAGATAGATCAACTCTCCAAGGAAAATGAAAGCCTTACAACTTTAAGCAACGGCACCTCACAAGGATGGGGTAATGCACGATGAACAATCTCATATAGTTTGAAGGCTTAACAAAGCTTTGGTTATGCTATAGATTTGGTTCACAAGATGCAATCAAAATGAGGTAAATCAAGAATGATGTTGTAGTTTGGAGATTATTTGGAGAAGTGACACTTGTCTTGTTGAAATGCATTTAGAATATTAAGAGGCATGGGAGCACCTTCAAAATAGCCCGTGCCCTCTTAGGGAGGATTGCCTTAGAATAGTTTGCTTAAGGTCAACCTTTGTTCAAGGTCAACATCTTTTTCATACTAAGCTCGTATGGAAGTTACCAAAAGAAATAATAAGGCGTGGTCTTCCAAAGATTGCACAATGGATTTAACTTGGGAGAATGTAATATTAAATCTCTTATTAAGATTTCATGTATCAAATAAAAAAGGCTATAAAAAGAATAAGTCTAATACTTAAATAAAAGAAAATGTCAATTCTGCATTACCTTATATCAATCCTAATTATCAAATGTCACTTTGGTTACTTGAAGATTTTGAAGGCAGCACTAGTTCTCATCAACTTCTTGAGTGTTTACACTAATGGGAACTTGAGAGTGAAAGGCCTAATCACCTTTACTTCAAAGCCCTCGAAAACAAGCAAGACCACAATGGTGACACAAGACGAAAATGGGATATAACACAACACCATCACCAACAAAAAAACATCACTTTGGAGTTTGATAGGCATCTTTCAAAGAGAGTTGAAAGTGACATTGTAGAAATGATTTTGGCTAATTACATACCAAATGACAAATGCCCGACCCCAAGGTGTGGGCATGCAATTCTGGAAATGGGTGCAAACTTAAGACATAAAGCCTTCCACACCAAAAGCACACATTCTATGTAAAGCGAAAAATATTCTGGAAAATGGGTGCAAACTTAAGACATAAAGCCTTCCACACCAAAAGCACACATTCTATGTAAAGCGAAAAATAATGTGTATTATTTTATGGGCGGCTGCAAATGGAAATACACTCTTGTTGATCACTTTAAAAACTGGGCATGGGCACCTCTTCAAGCATGTCAACAGGAGGCTCAATAGGATGAAACACAATATATAATTAAGCCCCAACCCATTAAGGGCCCCATGACTATACTCAACATTGCCTATAAAGTCATGGCTAAATCCTTCGACACAAAACTCAAAAGTTCTAGCTTCCCAAATTGCTAAACGAGACTGGGTTGCTTCATGTAAAAGGATTCAAGATGCTATCTTAAATCTGGCTCTCATGGATTTGGCTGTTCAGTGCAAAAATCTTCGGGATTCAGAGCAGAAGCTTGCAAGATCTTTTAATACCTAGTTTAGTAAGACCTCAGCTATGATCTACATTAGCAAGTGAGGCTCATAAAATGTACACGCTTGTAGGTTTCATCTAAACATCTTGTACAAATAACAAACTGAAGCTCCATAATGTTACCTGCTACCTTCCAAGCTTAGCTATTAAAACCTGCAATTGCAGTTCACCTTACATTTTCGATTAGAAAGCATACTAATAAGCCCTTCAGATCCAAGAGCACAACAGGGATACACCACCAGCTACTCCAATAACTTTAAACTTAAGAGTACAACAGGGTTACAGCACCAACTACTCCAATAACTTCAAACTTATGTATCAGAATTTATTAAGCTCATAAAATGCCATAGCTTCATACTGCCACATTTAACACTAATACACAAATCTGTGGGACTTTCCCAATATAGTCTTGCCTGCTTGGTTATACCATACAACCAACAACCCTTGATTCCCAAAAAATTATTCTTCCCAACAAAAAAATAACAGAACTACTAGATGATACACTTGTCATGTCACAAAACCCAAACGAGCAGCAGTACATGAGAGTTATCAAATGCTGGCATGCAAACAGCAACAGCAACCGTTCTCTAAATATTTGAAACTTCACTTGTCCAAAAAAACAGGTACTAACATGACACACTACCTGAAGAACAATAAATCACATAACCAGACGCTTAATAACAAACTATCTCACACCGAAGGGACCAAAGATTTGGCATTCAATATACTGTACCAGCTAAAAAGTGACACTTCTCTGAGAGTAAATACAGATTCCTCAAGCATAGCAGCTTTTACAAACTGCACATTGCACCCTTAGATAAAGAACAAAAAATTGTTATGTGTTTCAACATTAGAAGTGCCAAAATAACCAAATAGGAGCTACCTCTTCTAAAGTAGTCTAAATGAATGCCACAACCAGGCTAAAATAAGAGGAAACAAACCCAAGCCTGAAGCTCCTATGCTTTCTGATAAACATAGGTCAAGCCGCACTTGCCACAGTAATGGCGGTCGTGATGGTTCGCCATAAAAGTTCCAGCCCCACACTCTGCATTAGGACACTCCTTACGGAGGCGGTGCACCTTCCCGGAATCGTCCACCTTATAAAACTGCAAAACTGCGAGTTTGACCTTCTTCTTCTTATGCTTCATTTTCTTTGGCTTGGTGTATGTCTTCTTTTTTCTCTTCTTAGCTCCACCCCTGAGCCTGAGCACTAAGTGCAGGGTGGATTCCTTCTGGATGTTGTAATCAGCAAGGGTTCGGCCATCCTCGAGCTGCTTTCCAGCAAAGATCAGACGCTGCTGGTCAGGGGGAATCCCTTCCTTATCCTGAATCTTGGCCTTCACATTGTCGATAGTGTCAGAGGACTCAACCTCTAACGTGATTGTCTTGCCGGTCACTGACAGACAGACAAATAGAACAGAGCTTAATGCATATGATCGTAGTTCATTCAAGCAACATACCAGAGGTAATTTTATCTGATCCTGCTAATTCAAACAACAGATAAGCACCAGACGATTAAGCAGACGTGCGGATGATTGCTGAGAGAGAGAGAGTGTGTGTGTGTGTGTGTACTCACAGGTTTTCACAAAGATCTGCATCTTGACGACCGCAGAAGACAGCCGAGCTCCAGACGCGTTCCTTCGTCGCTCAGCCCCTTCTTCTCTTCCAAAAGAGTCCAATCAGGGTGTGGGGATGCACTTATATAAGATTTTAGGGTTTTTGGACCCTCTTTCTGGTGTCTATTTTGGCCATGGCCCTGCGTAGGGCCGTATCACACGAGCCCTTGGCAGTCGGTGTGTGACATACATACCCTCACTACCATGCGGTCGCACCGACTCATATTGGGGACTTGACACCTCCAGCTGTCCTTTGAGCCCCTAGCAAAAAAGGACAAAAATGAAGCCATAGATATTGAAAATGTTGAGGTTGTTGCCATCGTGAGGGTAGACGCAAAGCTGGGGGTTCATAAGAGACACCGAAAGACAGAGGGGTAAGGGTGTGTTGCTTGTGTGGAAGCATGTGACTAGCTAAAGGAAACGTGAACTGCCTCCAAACCCACTTGAAAATACACAAACTCCCTCCCCCCTCCCCCTGTCAAAAGAGAACCATTTCCACCCGAAAAAAGTGAATGTAGTAGGCCTAAGGGCTTTAAGTCCAAAACATAGCCAATAAGGTCTTATGGCACTAACCATGTGAGGCTTCCACTTTCTATGCATTAGCTCTACATTCTTTGAACAAGTTCAAGGTAGCTTTAAGAAATATACTTTCTTCTTCTATTGCTATCCAAACTCCCTTATCCCCTTATCAAGAGTAGGGGGTTCCTCCCCCCTTTTACCACCTTCCAATGAATGAGAGAGAGTTCTTCACCTTCCCCTCCACACGAAATAATCATGAACATTGTAGATGGTGGATGATCGTTTCTACCTATAGGACTTTAATGGCAACTCCACCCACCTCGACCATGGTAGATGATGAAGATTTATAGCAACATGTTCTTGGAAATAAAATGAGAAGTTTCAACTCCTTTGTAGGTCATCCTCTACAAGTCACACTTTGTGTACATAAGGGAAGCTCCTTTGTACAAACATTGTCCCTTTCATTGATTTATACCCATTGAATCCTTCTACCATTCCTTCTACAATTTTGCACCAAGTGGCCTCTCTTCTTTACCTTGACAATAGACATGTTTTGCTTATGGTCATTTTAAAATATAATCACTTTGTTTCACTATTTAATAGAAATGCATATTCTATCAAGTGGATATTTTTGTTATTCTTCTTATATAATTCAATATTTGCATCCTTAAGCATTAGTAGGTGTGAAGATTCTTGTTACCTTTTCTTTGTAAATTTGCTACCAGACCTTCATTGCAAAATCATACAAAATCAAGAGAGTGCTTGATTGCTTCTCATTTGTTAACATACTTCAATAACTATTAGAAATAGCAAGTATTATATGCAATCGCAAGTGTTTAGAAGTGTGAAGGAAGCTACCAAAGGTATTAGGAGTTACTAAAACCATCAAATTTATAAGCTATCCAAAATAGAAAGTGTTCAGAAGTGTGAAGGAAGTTACCAAAGGTATTAGGAGTTACTAAAACCATCAGATTTATAAGCTATCCAAAATAGCAATTGCCATAAATTGTAATTGGTAAAAGTGGTAAGCGATGATCAATAGCTAGAAATAGCAAGGAGAGATCAAGGCAAGGCCTAGAAAAATGGCATTGTAATTTTCGAAGATCTTTAAGGCATCATTATCTCTCAAAATTGCATCTCGACTCATTTTTACACATTCAAGAAACATGCCATCTATAAAATACCCACATCATGCAAAGAATAGCCATTGTACCTACAACTAAAACTATAATGTCTAGCACCACCCACATGCATGCAAAATACTCGAAGACTAAATAGAAAAACTCTGTGCATGCATTTTAATATCCTATGAGCAAGTCGCAAAGGCCTAATCTAAAGACCTAGAATTGCAAGTGAACAAAGAGATGAACAAAGGGTTGAGAGTGCCCACCTAAAAGGAAATTCCATCTATATAATGGATAGAGAGATCATTCTTGTGTATGCAAGCTATTGGGAGCGTCTTCTTCGTTATCTACTCTATCTTCTTGGTTGCTTCACCATAGCTTGAGTGGGGATGGGAGGGTGAGAAAGTGTGAGGGAACAAAAGAGGGACTTCATGAAGTGAAGCTATTTATCATTTTCCTCTTCTTTTTCTTTCCGTCTTGCTATTCAAATGGTCAAGTGAGACCATGAGAGAGGGGTTGAGTGAGGCAAAGATTGAGAGAGCTTGAAAGTGAGGAATTGGCTAGGAGAAGCTCCATTCTCCACCTTCTTCTTCTTCTCTTCATCCTCCTCCTTCTCTATTCTTCTCTTAGAATTGGAGTAGTGATGGTGGACAAATCAGATAAGGAAATGACAATAGATTGAGAGGAGCCACACTTGAATTGTGAAGCCTATTGGAAAATTGTACCATGGATCAACCTACAATGAATGCAAATGACTAGAGTAGTTCACTACATCTCTTCTTGAATCATTTAGGTAATTTATTTTCATGGCATTGAGAGGAGTGAATTAGTCAATCAGAGCAAAAGTACGAGCTAGCCAGATGAGAGATAACTTGAGCAAGCGAGAGAGAGAGGAAATTCATAAAAGAATATGTGATTGTTAAAGTCTCATTGTTGAGCCCCTCTCAAAGAATCCACTTTATTGAGGGCTGCTCAAACTCATACTTGTGTGTCGAACAATGGATCTCACTGGATAGCTATGAAGTGGCCCACTAGAGGACCTCAATGAAAAGCACATACTACTAGAATAGAGTAGAAATTGCTAATTTAGGATGGAATGATGATTGATGATAAAATTTTAGAGTACATTAGATTCTTCATCTTCTCAATGGACTTTAAAAAACATCAAAATTTTGTCTACAATCTTGTATGAGCACAATTATGCATTATGTTCATCGGTCGGTTACAACAATCTATTGAGCATGTCGCATTCATACTTGAGGGCATCAATGGAAGGATTGATTTTTTGCATCTCATTGTATTGTGGAAATTTATGAGGATTGTGGCAATGGAAAGGGCATAGATTATTTGTTGGTTGCACTAGACTCTTCCATCATTGGATATAATAGAGTATGTTGATAGATGGAAGTGTGTTGCTTCACATATAAAATCTCATCCTCACAAGGGCTCAAAATGTGACTACCTCTCCACATAATTAGATCTCCCTCCCACCTCCTTCTACTATCCTCCACTACACATCCCTACTCTTCCTACTATCTCACCACACTTCATGTCCCTCCCACTCCATGAGCCTCCTCCACCTTCTTGCTATTGCCTGCCCACCTCCACAATTCTCCTCATCCTTCTTGTCATCTCCAAATCTGGCCATCATCTACTCACAACCATCATCGACCTCTAGGCTTTCCCATCGTCAGTCCTCTCATCACATTGTCATCATTACACCTAACATCCTTGACCATGACGAATGTCACCCCACTACTATGTCTATGACTAACTTTTTTTTTTTTTGCAATTGCACCTAGCTATAATTTCATGTGTAGGCTAAGAGTAGGATCATCCTGTACTCAAAACAATCAAAATTACACCAATATACAAGCCTAAATAAGTTGAATTGTACAATTCCCCCACTATCAAACGTTTTTATAGAATCCTAGGCACAATAAGTAGTCTCCATGACTTCTCTCCATCTTCCCTCCATCTCCACAACCACACTCCTCTCCATTACCATGACTTCTTCTCCACTGCCAACCCGTCTTCATCACTACAACTATCCTTTCAATCGCCATGACTGCATACAACCACCACCATTCCTCTCCTTTATCTTGATTTCTCTTCATCTCCACCTCATCACCACAACCACATTTCTCCACTTATTACCAGATCACCACTACTTCACCATAACCACCACCACTCCCCTCCATCGACATGACACCAATAGACTATCGTCACCATGATTGGCCATTTTCAACATCATGATGACTAACATCTCTCACCACGACTAACATCACTATGAGTATTGTCATCACAATTGACATAAAATTTTATCCAACTTCACCTAGGCATAGCTTTTGTGACTGGACTCCAAATAGGATCATTCTTGTACTTAAAACAATTTGAATGACATTAGTAAGAAAAATAAATCAAGAAACATTGTAAAATTCCTTCACCATCAAAGTCTTTTATATAGTCTCATGCATAGTGAGCTCTCTCTAATGCAATCAAACTGCCTACGAATAGGGCTAACCAACTCTTGAGTAGCCACTAAAGCAATAAGTATCTTTAAAGTAAATCTAAGAATTGCAAGAAAGTCTTTTAAATTTCTTAAGGTACAATACCCTCCAAGCACATCAAATTAATTTATTGAAACCAAAAATGACACCTGATAAACAATGTCCATATAGGCCATTAAAACAAGGAGGAACACTTAAGGAGAAGGTAAAAGATGACCCTTAGAGGCCTAGATCAATGCCATATTGAAAACTTATCAAGGAGAAGCAAGATTCCCAACCAGCAAACTAATGCTCTCAAGAAGCAAAGAGACACCTACAAGTAACTCAAGAGAAGAGCAATGTGAAAAATTGAATATTGCAAAGCACAAAGGCCTATTGAGCCAATAAGGGCTAGTAAGGCACATATCTTTGCACCCAAAGCAAACTTAACATTCAATCATCCCAAGACATCAGCCATAATGGTTTCTTCCCACAAAAACCACTTCCTTGAAGTAACCCCCACCTCATCTTTGATTGGTTTAATGAAAATCTTGTAGACCAAGAAGAATCTAGTAGGATGGCAAATCTTAGAGACAAACTATTTGAGGACCTTAATGAGAAAGTTTCTGAGTGGTTTAATGCTACCAATGTTGTGCTCAAAGGAATAACATCACCCAATGTAATACTCAAAACCAAGAATGTTGACAAAGTGGGCCAAAAACTCCTTCAAAGCATCACAAAATGGAAGATCAGATAGTAAAAGGACAAAAAGAAGCTAGACTGGAGCTAGAAAATGTCAAAGGATGATCATTATGGCTAGAGTAACTAGCATATCTCAAGATACTAGTGACTCTTACTCAAGTGACTCATAAATAATATTGTAGTGATGGAAAATAGTATGGACCTAGCAACAAACATACTAACCAGCCTAGGCATAGATGCAAGAACAAAAGAGCAAAACAAAGTTTCACTATTGGCCAAGAATTTGGGGAAGTATTAGGCAAGTGATGATCCTTATAGTTTTGTTGAGTAGTTTGAAGAAGTTTGTAAGGCCAATGGTCTTGAGTCTACTCATAAGAAGGCACAAGCTTTTGGACTATGCCTAGAAGAAAATGATAAAACCTAGTTCGCTAGCTTAGAACCCGCATGAAAGTGTGATTTTGATTCACTTAAAGACTTGTTCATAAAATTGTTCTCTAAAGCAAAACAGCTAGTCAATTTAATCGTCAAGCTCATAAATATGAACCAAAAAGAGAGTGAAGCAATTCATGACTATGTCACTAATATGCAAAGCCTTTATAATATGATATCTATTCCACTTCATCATCCAAAAAAGAACACTTTGATTTCTTTGCAAAGAGTTTGTGCCTTCTCAATGTGTCAAATACCTCTTGTAAATGCCTTACATGCTCTTCTTGGGACTTGTTATATATGAGAATGTCTTAAAGAACACAATAACTATTTTGAACAAAAAGGGCTACAAAATCTTATTCATAAGTCCTTGAAAAGTTGCTTGAGCATTTGAAAGTCCAAAAGGCATCACCAAAAATTGATATAATCCTCTTTCAGTCATAAATGCAGTCTTGTATTCATCCCC
This sequence comes from Lygodium microphyllum, assembly GCF_053477565.2. Lineage (NCBI taxonomy): Eukaryota > Viridiplantae > Streptophyta > Polypodiopsida > Schizaeales > Lygodiaceae > Lygodium > Lygodium microphyllum. The sequence continues at coordinate 96,811,692 of NC_141137.1, read as the reverse complement.
CTCTTTCATATAAATTTGATGACACCCTAATCATTTGTCTAACTTGGTGAAAACCTTTCTTTCCTTAAGTTCATCAAAGAGATCATCGATACAAGGAATGGGATACTTGTTTTTAATGGTGGACTTGTTTAACTCCATGTAATCAATACACATACAAAATTTTCCATCACAAATCCTTGACTTGTTGCTCCACCTCCTCACACAAAAATTTAGATAGTTTGTAGGGTGGCTTGTTGATTGGTTTGGTACTATGTGCCAAGTCAATAGGATGATTGACCTTCTCTTGGGTGGCGATGAAGATGGCAACTAAAATAAGTCTATGTAATCTTCTAACAGCTTCAATGTTGAATTCTTCTCATTTGAAGTGGGTATGGGCAAATTTTCATCCTTTTTAGAAAGAAGAAGAGTGAATATATGAGACTTAGTATTGATCTCTCTCTTCAACTTCTTTATAGAGATGAGCTGAACTTGGCTTTGATCCACCCCATATAGTGTTACCTGCTATCCACCCAAGAAAATTCCATTTGCATTAAATTCAAATCCATGATAAACTTTCCAGCAGTTTTCAGCCAATCGCAGCCAATAACTATGTCAATGGGTCCCATTTCTAGGGCTACAAGATCAACTTGAATAGTGAGTGATGGTGACAACTTGATAGGAGTGCATGGGCATACGTCATGACTAGCTTCAAAAGCTCCATTGGCAACTTGTACCCTTAATGAAACTTCCATGTCCTTAGGTAGTAGCTTTAGCCTATCCAAAGATTTTGTATTCACAAAACTATATGTGTTGCCCATACCCACAAGAATATATGAAACTTTATAGTTCATAAGCCCTTTGAGTCAAAGTATTTTAATCTCTACTATCCATCCATGTATCACAAGAAATAGTGCACAACATAAAAGAACTACCTGGGTCAAAAGAAAACGTGTCCATAGGATCATAAAGTTCCTCATTTGTAACTTCTTTTTCTTCATGTGGTTCCTCTAAAGTAGGCATGGATGTCAATTGAAACAATTCACTTTCATTTGCTTCTTTATTTGATCCTTCTTAAATGATCAAGCTAACTTTGGCATTCCTTGATTTGCATTTATTCTTATGACCAAGGGTCCACTTTTCCCCACACTTGAAGCACAACCTTTCACATATCCTTTGGTTTCTCATTTGTTACATGCTTTCCTTGTGCATTGTTGGTTGGTTGAAGGTTTTCTGCTTGCTTAAAATTTGATTTTACATTAGCATTAGGCCTAGAATTCATGCCATGTTTATAAACTATAAGGTGAGTTAGGACTTTGCTGTAAGGGTTTTGAAACCTTCTTTCTTGCATAAATGCATCTCTTTACTGAAATTCTATTCCAACATTGAAGACTAATCTGAAGAAATGTTTTCCACAAATTTGGGCTGAAAAAAAGACACATCTCTATAGCATTTTTGGCTATACCACTTAGCAAACTAAATTGCCTCATGTTGTATGGACTTGGCTATGTAGAGCATCAACCTCTAAAGAAAGATGAAATTCAAGTCAATAAATATATTTATTCATTTTTGTCAAATTTTTAATCCCTTTCACATACATTGATAAATTGTGAAACATATTGGAGTACTGTTTAATGGGCATTCCTCTTTATTTAATGTCATACCACTTCCTTTGCAACTTTTCTTTTTTCATGGGAGAGATGAAAACATTCCTCCTCATTTGATATTATACCACCTCCTTTGCAAATTTGAGATGAAAACATTAAGCATGGCCCTCTTGAATTCCTCCCAAGTGACAAACTCTTCTTCAAACTTTCTCATGTATCTCCACCAAGTGTGGGCATAGCCTTTAAGGTGAAGGGCTACATAATAGATCATTGCTTTATCATTATGAAGGTAAAGTGTAAAATACATTTCCAACTTATTTATCCACTCCTCCCATTCTGTGGGTGATGCCAGGAGGCATATTCCACGGTGGATTCCGTGAGGTTTTACGGTGGATTCCGTAAACTTAGATGACCGGGGCTCATACGCAAAGAGGATTCTTTGTGCGAGAAGTTGATGGGGACGCCTGTCCTTTTCGGGCGTTTCATTAATTTAGTGTGTACATGGGTGATTCCATAGCGGGTGATTCCGCAAAATGCATATTAAATTAATAAGCGTTTATGAGTTTAGAGTGCGCACTCGTAATAAATTAAGGTTAGGATTTATTTCTAACCAGTTGATTTATTTATGTAGCTGAAGACTGCTAGGTATTCACTTTTGTCGGTTTAATTGTGTTATTTTACTAACGATTGTGAATGCTTCAGTTGATGTGTAGAGATAGCAGCAGTGGCGGAGGAAAGCATTGGAGTCTAGCGGGTTTTCGACCTTTGGACTATATTTTGACAGGCGCCACGCCTATATTTTGTTATGTCTATAGAGACATCGATTATTTATTATTATTTTGTATGCGCTTATGTGCCTGGATATGTTATTTCTATTTGGACATTGAGATTGGGCGTGCCAGACACTATGGGCACCGTCCATTAGCTTTATTTTCTTATTTTTGGTAGAAAGCAAACTCAAAAGCTAAAAGCTTGTCATATTTTTGTAATTGGGCTATTATTGAGCATAAAGATTGGAAATATACATTAAATACATGCTTTGTGAAGCGCTCACAAAGGCATGGGGGAGATTGAACCCAATTTGTCTCTTGTCTCATGTCGTGCTTGCTTTTACATGGGTTTTTGTGCTAAAAAGTAGAGTACTTTGTTCTTGGGGACCTTTGGGAATTCACCATGTGAGCTATCTGCGTCCGATCTGCGCACCAGTGGTATCAGAGCGGAGCAGAGATCAAGAGCTTCCAATCGCTACCAATGTCGGGCGAAGGCGGAGCTCCAGGAACAAACGGCCTCTACAGTCAATCTCGTCGCGAACCGTCGATACAGGCAGACTTCTGGCGATCAAGAACCCCTATTTCCACTGTCAAATCGCGAAGGACCAATCTCTGTCGGCGGAGGACCACTCATCAATTCTCTTCATCAAGTCGTTGCAAACAGAGATAAGATCTTTCATAATCAAGTTTGTTATTATCTTAAAGCTTAGTCTTAAGCTTAAGAAGCTCATAAAGCTTCAAATCGTCAAATCGATCAACAAGAGGAGCCCCGAAAATCACACGCGGAAAAAATGCCCCCCCCCCCCTCACGATCAAAAACGGTGGCCTCTGTGTTGAATCATTAAGCTCTTTAAGCTTAATCCTTAATACAAAGCTTAAATCATTAAGCTTTCTCTACAAGTCACACAGATCTGACAAGTCGATAAACTCCGGGTCCTGCACTCCAGAAGTCAAGTTCAGTAAGTCACTTGGAATCAAGTCCTGCAAGTCCTGCAAATCGGCTAAGTCCAGCAAGTCAACAACTCTGCAAGTCTGCTAAGTCTGCAACTCTGCAAGTCAAACTAAATCAGAACTGACTAACGCTTAAAACTCATAGAAGACTTGTTCGTTTGCAAAAACTCTGAACTGGAAAGTTGTTCGCAGCAAGCTGTTTTACCTATCTGCAAGTTCGTTGAAGTACTTTCAGCAAACGGAGACAGAAATATTTCAGAATTTCTGAAAATTGAAGAAGAAAATACCCAAAAAATACATAGCCTTGTAACCCCAAATTTGAGCTACGCTCATCCCGCTAACTGATTTTGAGTGAGAAAGGTTTGTTGAGTTTTACAGGATGACTACCCCACATATGGATGATCCTATGACTGAAGACGATCTACCCGAGCCTACCATGGAACAAAAGCTGGATCTTATCATGCTGCAATTGGAAGAAGAGCGAAGAGCTAGGCAAGCCTTGCAAGCGCAATTGACAAAGCTACAAGGAGCGTCCACTGATAAAGAAGAACCTCAAGCTGAAGATCTGATTCGCCGTACCATCGACGCCACTCTTGAAGCACAAACCATTCGCAAGGAATCTAAGATAAGTAAACGAAGTTTCAAGTTTCGCACTTTCAATGGCATAAGAGAAGGAAAGACTGTTTTATCATTCATTAGCCAGTTTGATGACTATTTCCATGAGGAAACTTATCCTGAGAAAGATAAAATCAAGTGTGTTACTAATCATCTGATAGATAGAGCATCACTTTGGTGGACTGTAGTCCGCAAGAGCATAGAATGTCCTGCTACATGGGAAGATTTCAAGAAGAAGTTCATGCAAAATTTCCTTCCACCGCAATTTCATGAGAAGGCTATCAAGCAATGGGATTTACTTCAACAACGCGATCGTGAGCCTATTCCACAGTATACAGAGCGTTTTTGGAATGCACTCCTACAGCTACGCATGCTTGAAGACGTACCAGAGACGACCCATAAGCGGAAGTACATGTCTGGACTTCTTGGACATTACTACGCTGAGGTGAATATGTTTAAGCCTGCTACCCTTGAAGATGCCATCTCCTTAGCTCACGACACTGAAGATAAGTTACGCGGAAGAGATCGACGACCACAGCCATTCCAAGCAAACGGTAATTATGGATCTAAACAATTCAATTCCAATTTCAGAAGATTTAATCCAGGTCGTTTTTCATCACCATCTTTCCGCAAGAATTGGCCTAAACCACCTGCATTACCATCCACTGTTAATCCAAATCCTAAGCCTATCCAACAAGCAAATCCAAATATACCCAGACTCCCAGCCATTGCAAATAATGTGACCAAAGCCAAGCCCATCGTATGCTACAAGTGCCACCAGCCAGGGCATCTCGCAGCAAATTGTCATTCAAAGAAGCCATCAGCACATATCAACTACCTTGGAGCTATGGACGAGGACGAGCATGAGGATATGCCGGATTTCACTGAAGAAGAAGATGATCCTACTACTACTTCCGACACTTTACCAGGTATGCCTACTTTACATTTATTGTTGACTATGAAATGTATGGTGCATGGAAAAGAAAGAACTGTATTGCATGATGACGGTAGTACCCATGACTTTATTTCAGCAAAATTGGTAAAGGAATTGAAATTGCAAACAGTACCTACGCACTATCGCATAAAAGCTGCATTTTTAGGCACTAGGTACAATGGCACACAAGAAGTTCAAGATTTAGAAATTCAAATTGGTCCATATATTGAAAGAAGAAATTTCTTAGTTGTCCCATTACAGTCTAGTGATATTATTCTAGGAATGCCATGGAGACACCAACATAATCCCAATATAGATTATTCCACACACACAATGAATATAAATTTTCAAGGAAAATCTATTACATTATTTGGTATGCATGCATCTCATATGTTTCCACTGCTTTCGCATACTCAAGCAAAACGTGCACTACGCAAGAATACTAAATCATATCTCATTTGGGTGAATGAATTGCACGCAAAAGAAAATCATATGCACCCTAGGCATAAGGAATTTCTTGCATATTTTAAGGATTGTTTTGCAGAAGACCTACCACCAGGTTTACCTCCATCACGTCCAGAAGACCATAAGATTGACCTAATACCTGGCACACAACCACCTTGCAAAGCCCCATATAGGCACAATCAAATAGAGCAAAAAGAAATCCAGAGTCAAGTAGAAGAATTACTAAATAGAGGCTTAATTCGACCTAGCAGTTCTCCATTCGGTGCACCTGTGCTTTTAGTCAAGAAAAAGAATAATACTTATCGGATGTGTATTGACTACCGAGCATTAAACAAGATCACTGTAAAGAATAGGTATCCTATACCTAGAGTTGATGACCTTATGGACAAACTGCAAGGATCTTCTATATTTAGTAAAATTGACCTTAAGTCTGGATATCATCAGGTGAGGTTAGATAGATCCGACATATTTAAGACTGCATTCAGGACACAGTTTGGCCATTACGAATTCTTAGTTATGCCATTCGGATTAACTAATGCACCTGCTACTTTCAGTAGAATGATGAACCGTATTTTTCTAAAATATCAATATTGTGTGATTGTTTTCTTTGATGATATTTTAGTGTTCAGTCAAAGTGAAAAAGAGCATTATGAGCATTTATCATTAGTTTTTCAATTACTGAAAGAAAATCAATTGTTTGCAAATCCTGACAAGAGTGAATTCTTTAAGACAGAAATAGAATATCTAGGTCATATTGTATCAAAAGAAGGAATTAAAGTTGATCCTAAGAAAATTGATGCAATATTGCATTGGCCTATTCCTAAAAATGTACATGAACTACGCTCATTCCTTGGTCTTGCTAGTTTCTATAGGAAGTTTGTACGTAATTTCTCATTACTTGCTTTACCATTGACCAAACTTCTTAAGAAAGGCATTGTTTATCAATGGACTGAAAACCAGCAGAAATCCTTTGATTTACTTAAACGTGCATTGACCAATGCCCCTGTTCTACAATTGCCTGACTTTAACAGACCATTCTTTTTAGTTGTGACCGATGCTAGCGGATCAGGAATAGGAGCCGTGCTAATGCAAGACAACCATCCAATAGCATATTCTAGTTCTAAGCTGAAACCCTCTGAGCTTAAATATTCCACTTATGACAAGGAACTCTTAGCAGTTGTACAAGCATTAAGACAATGGAAGCATTATTTAATGGGTTCAGATTTCATGATAAAGACCGATCAGCAAAGCATTAGACATCTACTTAGCCAACCCCAAATTTCTGACCGCCATATCAAATGGGCTTCATTCATTCAAAGTTTCCATCCTATCATTCAATACCAACCTGGAAAAGAAAATGTAGTTGCTGATGCATTAAGTAGAAGACCTGCAATTCATAATATTTCTGTCATATCTTTTGATTCTTTGATTGCCATGAAAGACACATATCACCAGGATATTACTTTTCATTCTGATTGGCAAAAATTAGTTCAAAATAATTTCATTCCTGTTGATTCATTGTCATATAATGATGGATTCATGTTCTTTGAAAAGAGACTGTGTGTTACTATTCCATTCCGATCTTTTGTTTTAAATGAAATTCATTGTCCCCCATATCAAGGTCATAGAGGTATCATCTCTACATTACGCATGTTAACTGAAGATTTTTATTGGCCGCATATGGATGCAGATGTGTCTAATTTTGTTTCTGAATGTCTGATTTGTCAAAGAATAAAAAGACATCATGGTAAACAGTATGGGTTATTAATGCCTTTATCTATTCCATCTAAACCTTGGGAACATATATCTATGGATTTCATTACTGGCTTACCAAATACTAAATCTAACCATGACATGATTTGGACAATTGTAGATAGATTTAGTAAGCAAGCATATTTCATTGCATGTAAGAAAACTTTAACAGCATCACAAGCAGCACAGTTATTTTTGAAAACTGTTTTTACTAACCATGGATTGCCGAAAGTGATTATTTCAGATAGAGATTCTAGATTTTGTAATAATTTTTGGATTACACTGTTTGCAAATCTAGGCACAAAGATTGATTTCTCATCTGCATTTCATCCAGAAACAAATGGACAAACTGAAGCCACAAATAGCACCATTCTAGATCTTTTACGTGCATACACTATCTCTAAACCTCAGACATGGGATACTCATTTGCATCTATTACAGTTTGCTTACAATAATACACCGCACACATCTACAAAGAAAGCACCTTTTGAAGTTATTTATGGATATAGATTATCTACACCTGTTGCATCTTTGTCTAATAGAATACAAAGTGCCGATGATATTGCTGTTATGCATAACACTATTTTTGATGAAGTAAAGGATATGATTGCTAAAGCCCAACAATCATATACCAAACAAGCCAACAAGAAAAGACAAGCCATGAATTTCAAAGTTGATGATTATGTTTGGCTTAGAATAGAAAAGCGTAGACTGCAAAGTGTAGATAGACATCCAGTTGTCAAATTAGCCCCTAGATTCTACGGACCATTTAGAATCATTTATAAGATTAATGACAATGCATTCAAGTTAGAACTGCCATCCCATTGGAAAATTCATAATACATTTCATATTAGTTTATTGAGACCATTAAGAGGACAATTACCTATCCACCCTGTCTATGAAAACCCACCTTTACTAGAAGAAGAGACTGAAATACTTAAACCACAAGCCATTATAGACACTGACTACATGACCACTAGAACTGGCCGAAGGTATTCTAGATATCTAGTAAAATTTAAGAACCATCCTGTAGAAGAAGCACAATGGATGCACGCTAGAGACCTAAATGCTTTCCCCACTCTGTTAGCTCCACATTGAGCTAATAGCAATTGAGGTCAATTGCTATCCCACCCCGGGGGTATGATGCCAGGAGGCATATTCCACGGTGGATTCCTGAGGTTTTACGGTGGATTCCGTAAACTTAGATGACCGGGGCTCATACGCAAAGAGGATTCTTTGTGCGAGAAGTTGATGGGTACGCCTGTCCTTTTTGGGCGTTTCATTAATTTAGTGTGTACATGGGTGATTCCATAGCGGGTGATTCCGCAAAATGCATATTAAATTAATAAGCGTTTATGAGTTTAGAGTGCGCACTCGTAATAAATTAAGGTTAGGATTTATTTCTAACCAGTTGATTTATTTATGTAGCTGAAGACTGCTAGGTATTCACTTTTGTCGGTTTAATTGTGTTATTTTACTAACGATTGTGAATGCTTCAGTTGATGTGTAGAGATAGCAGCAGTGGCGGAGGAAAGCATTGGAGTCTAGCAGGTTTTCGACCTTTGGACTATATTTTGATAGGCGCCACGCCTATATTTTGTTATGTCTATAGAGACATCGATTATTTATTATTATTTTGTATGCGCTTATGCGCCTGGATATGTTATTTCTATTTGGACATTGAGATTGGGCGTGCCAGACACTATGGGCACCGTCCATTAGCTTTATTTTCTTATTTTTGGTAGAAAGCAAACTCAAAAGCTAAAAGCTTGTCATATTTTTGTAATTGGGCTATTTTTGAGCATAAAGATTGGAAATATACATTAAATACATGCTTTGTGAAGCGCTCACACAAGGCATGGGGGAGATTGAACCCAATTTGTCTCTTGTCTCATGTCGTGCTTGCTTTTACATGGGTTTTTGTGCTAAAAAGTAGAGTACTTTGTTCTTGGGGACCTTCGGGAATTCACCACGTGAGCTATCTGCGTCCGATCTGCGCACCAGTGGGTCTCCTTTGAAGCCACTACAAGGGAATGGGGCAATAACGACGACGATTTGCGATGCAAAATAGTGGCCTCGTTGTGACACTAATAGTGATGTAGATAGCAATGCTAATTGTGATGCAAATAGCAACACCGATCTGAGAAAAAAAAAGCATCGAAAACTCGAGCACAGCATTTGCCACAAACATTTTCGAGAGAGAGCGAGAGAGATTTCCACCTTGAGAGAGAGAGAGAGAGAGAGAGAGAGAGAGAGAGAGAGAGAGAGAGAGAGAGAGAGAGAGAGAGAGAGAGAGAGAGAGAGAGAGAGAGAGAGAGAGAGAGAGAGAGAGAGAGAGAGAGAGAGAGAGAGAGAGAAGGAGAGCTCCTCACTGTTGTCGCTACCACCACTGCTATATGTGAAGAAGAGAGAGAAGTGCACAAATGAGAAAGAGGGGACAGTGCAAAAAGAAGAGGCAGCAAAGAATTCATCTTTGGGCCTTTGAGGTAGGTATATTGCCTCTTCTTGCTTTAATATTGTGTTTTCTTCTTTCTTTTTTTGTTTTTCTTTGTAATGAAATGCATTGAAAGAGAGGAGAAAGGGACGGAGAGTGAGAGAAAGAGAGAGAGGGGGAAGGTAACAAAGAGAGAGAGGAAGAGAGAAACGAGATATGAAGGAAGGGAGAGGAAGAGAGAAAGAGAGAGAGAAAGGGGGAAAGGTAACAAAGAGAGAGAGAGAAAGAGAGAAACGAGATATGAAGGAAGGGAGAGAGGAGAATGAGTAAGAGAAACAACGAGGGGGGGAGAGAAACAAAGAGAGAGGCAACAAAGAAAGAGAAAGAGAAAGAGAGAGGGGGGAGAGGGAGAGAGAAGAAATAGGTAAAAAAGAAGGGTAAGGTAAAGAGAGGAAGGAGAATGAAAAGAAGAGATAGAGAGGGGGGGAGTAAAAGAGATGAAAAGAGAGAAAAAGAAAGATAGAGAGAACAACAACTAGAGAGTGAGAGAGAGGGAGAGAGAAATAGGGAAACAATGAGAGAATTAGAGAGAATGAAAAGATAGAAAAATAAAAGGGGAAGGGGAAGAGAAATACAAAGAGAGATGGGGAGAGAGGGTATTTCAATGTCCTTGTTTTTTAAGTTTTTTATTTTCTATCTTTGATTTTGATTGTAATAAGATGGATTGAGTAATAGTGGGAAGAGAAAAAGAGAGAGAAATAGAGAGAAGGGAGGGAAAGGAAGAGAGAGAAGAAGTGAGAGTGGGGAGGAGAGATGGGGGAGAAGAGAGAAACAAATAAAGAGAGAGAGAGAGAGAGAGAGAGAGGAGTGGGGAGAGAAATAAAGAGGGGGATAGATAAAGATAGAGAGATGGGGAGAGAAAATGAATGGACAAAGAGAGATAGAGGGAGACAAACAAAGAAAGGGAAAGAGGGAGAGAAAGAGGAGTAGAGAGAGAAATAGTGAGGGGAATGGATAAAAATAGATAAAGATAAAGAGAAGGGGAGAGAAAAGGAATGGAGAGTAGGGAGATGGTAGAGAGACATAAACAATGAGAGGGGGGGAGAAGCAAAGAGATGAAGGGAGGCAAACAAAGAAAGGGAAAGAGAGAGAAGGAAGGGTGGGGAGAGAAATAAAGAGGGGTGAGAGAAAGGAAAGGAGAGAAGTAGAGAGATGATATAGAGAGAAACAATGAGAGAGAGAGGAGGGGGAGAGAGAAACAAAGAGATGAAGGGAGGCAAACAAAGAAAGGAAAAGGAAAAGAGAAAGAGGGGGTGGGGAGAGAAATAAATAGAGAAGAGAAAAGATGAATGTGGAAAATATAAGAATGGAGAGCGAGAAAGATAAGTAAAGATTAAAATGGAGGAAGATCATCAATGGGGGAAACAAAAACATATTGTTTGTCATAACATAGACCAAATGGAGAACAATGATGGTCGTGACATCCAAGATCGTGAGGCATATCTTAATCAATGTATCCCGTGTCCTTACACTCAGTGCAAACGAACAATCAGACGAAAGCGTCACTTGTCCATAGACCATATATGATGCTTTAGCGAGTTTCAATTGGAGATCATTGACTAGGCGATCTCAGACTTTGAGCAAATGGTAAAAAAAAGTGTGTATCAATCATGTTTTGCATTCACAAAGTAATTGAATATCACATATAAAAATATTAAACGTGCCTTGGAAATTTATATTGAGTTAATGTGCCTATTGCAGCGTGTTAGAAGATCTCGTGGGTAGGATGGAGTGCTTGAGCTAATACACCAATTGGAGGGCACGCTGCAAACTACACCCTCGATATTAGAGGAGATAGTGGGCCTTTTGGACCTTCCTCCAATCTTGGAGCCTGAGATGGAGGCAATGATCAATGCATTATTGCCCATGGATGTGAGTCATTTGATCCATTGAGAGAGAAAGCATCCATACCATTGTATGATGGGTGCCGAGTATCTCGCTTAAAGATGCTACTTGTGCTCCTAAGTATATAGGCAAAGTACGGGTGGAGCAACATGAGCAAGCACCATGGTCAGTAGTCCACTAATATACAAGCCATTTTCATGTGGACCATGCATGACTTTTTTGGGATTCGGGGAGTGCTTAGGTAAGTGGGCTTCCGTTCTCGTTGTTGATATCTAACATGGCTCGTTTGAGTTTGTATTGACTAGATAGGGGTATTGTGACAGATCTGGTTACCTTAGGTTATCATGCATGTCTATTGTGTGGGCCACATTTATAGACTCCTAAAGGTCACGGGCCATGAAAAAGATGGTATATTAGGGACACATCACTTTCTTACCAGAGGGTCATGAACTAAGAGAAGGTTTTCTTGGATGACCTCTAGTACGAATGAATGCCCAAAGCTGGTATGAGTTAAAAATGGTCCACAAGGAGTTACATCCAAGTGAAATGTGACGGTTCTCAATTTTCTACAAGTTGTCGTATTCAATCCACTTACAAATCAACCATTTGTTGGATTCCATACATATTTTCAAGAATGTGGGTAGCTTATTATAGGACCATATCAGAGGAAAGAGAAACACTTGTGGGGTATGTATGGATTTGAAGAAGGTAGGTAAGATGGAGGTGCTTTGGCCACAGTCGATGAGCTCTAATGATTGCTTGCAACAACTACCTCACGCTCCTTGGGTCCTGGCGACTAAAGAAGAGTGCACGGTGAAGCAAATTATTGGGTCTATACATACCCCAATAGATATGATGCGTTCCCTCACAAGTTATAGGTTGTCAAATTTAGTGTAATGGATCTCATAGAAGGAGATCAAGACATCCTCTATTGAATCTGCAAGGCAGGGAGTGGTGGAGACAATCTATCTCCTTGTGAAGTACTTGCACACAAGCATGCTCACCATACAAACTCACCTCTTAGTAGATCTCATAGATGAAATGGAGATTGCGGGACCCGTCCATATGCGATGGATGTTCTTCTTAGAATGCTTCATGAAAACCCTGAAGGGCTTTGTGTGACAATGAGCTCGGCCAAAAGGTAGCATGGCCGAAGATTTGGCTTGACAAAATGTGCATTAACAACGAATGTGTTGAGTGCATCGACAAGATGTGTTGAGTGCATCGACAAAATGAGCTCCACAATGGATTATGGTGTTATGGCAAAGTTCAAGGAAAAAAGGCGACGGCAGGGCCATAGATCCGAATACCACAATAGATGAGATGGAGTATTTTGGCAACTTGCAAAGTGTTATCTCAGTGGATTATCGTACCTTCTTCATGATCATATTTGATGTATATTAGTTTAACGTGGTATTGGAAGGAGCTAGGACAACTGTTCGACGAGGTTCATCAGGATTTCTAGAGGTAGATTTCAAGAAAAGATGGATGGATTTGCGTGACACATTTGTCATGCCGGGTCATTGTGAACATGTGCACAATCTTTTTTATTAAAATTTTAATGAGATGAAACAGCCACAAATGTTGATTCACTCTTATATGTGATATTGAATAGGTAATTTACTATCCAAATCCCCAACAACCCCGATGATGATATGTTGTGCTGCAACACCTTGGAGTATGTGAGTATATGATGAAAGTAATGTCCCCAACCTGGATGAGGAGAGTATGTGTCGGGGGTAAATGCGCCTCCTCCTAGCCACCCGTGTATTACTACATTGACAGTCACCGCCACTACACACTGTAGGTGGCAGGCGCTCGTCTCACCGTCACTTTATTCTTTATTCTTTTAGTGACAGTTTGAATAAAGGAAGGACCGGTCACACATTGTGACGGTTGGAGTTCCCATTTCTTGTCTCTCTCTTTCTTGCTCTTGCTCTCCCACCATAGCTCTCGAGTGCAAGCTTCGATCCTTCTCACCTTTCAACTGGTATCAGAGCACGGCTTCCTAACTCTTGAGCTTGGCTCGTGGCATTCTTAGCTTCCCATTGATTCCCCATTCGCATTGGGTCTCCTTCCCGGCATCCATAGCTCATTCTCTTGAGCTCCCGTCACTCCTCGGCTTCCGGAGCTTCTTCCCGACCTATTGAGGCACCATCAGGGCATTGACATTGAGGTATTACTTCATTATTTTAGAGATTTATCTCAGTCTACAGGTCTAGGTAAACAGGGTTTTCACAGGTTGTGGGCAGCCATAGCTCACACCTCTTGGAGCTTCCTTCACCTGGATCTTGCTTCTAGCCTATCAAGGCTTGCTGAGGCTTGGTGTAGGCCTTCTTTGGCCCCCATTTGTGCCCCATTGTTGACACGTGGGACAACAGGCCCCCAACCAGCTCACTTTTTTTTTGCACTTGTTTTAAAATCTGGCCCAAAAATCACTCTTTTTGTCATATCTTGGGCATTCGGAACCCGATTCAGGCAAGGTAAGAGTCTATTGGGGTTTTGGCACACTCCGTACACGATGGTGATGTCAAATTTGCCAAATTCTCATGGCAAAATATTTTGCAATAGATTTCAGGTTTGAGACAGCATGTATTTGTATGCTTATGGCTTATGCGATGCATCTACTGATGTCTATTGATACCAGATCACTTGTGGATGTTATGCCTCTTATGTGAGACACATTTTAAGATGATTTAGCTCAGCCATTGACTGTTTTGAACAATCCCAGATCTGTCCAAAATAGGGCAGCCACCTGTTGCTTTGATTTTATGCTTAGAGGTCTTGGCATTTGATGCCCGATTATGCCCGGTTGGTGCCGATACATACGTGAATGTATGCCTATGTATTTGAACTTGGATTGAGCACTGATTTGCTTAGTTTACAAAGGTTATATGATGCTGGAAACTTCAGGGCTGAAGCTATTTATGCTACAGTTGGGTTATGCCTATTGGTCACGGGGTGCTCTTGGCTACTCGGTATGATATCATGATGTATTTGGACTATGCCACATGTCTTGTTTATGCTTCGGAATGCTTTGGAGCTGAGATTAGAGCTCAATTTGGATTTGACTGTCATTTCTTTGCAGCTGGCATTTCATCTATGACATGGTTTATGCCTAGGCTACCCAGTACGGGTTATGATGTCTTGGTGAATGCTTTATGCTTTGGCTGTGGATGGCAATTGTTTGAGCTTGTCTCGACATTCATTTGAGTATTCCCTTGAGCAATTGGACATTGACTTGGAATTTTCCATTACGACTTGGCTTTTTCCATTACGATCTTGGATGCTATTGAGGCATTGTCTTGGTTACCTGTCTTTGGTACTTTGATTTGGTTTGCTTGAGCTGTTGAGCTTGTTTATCCACCTTTTGAGCTAGTGGGAGCATCTTGTATGCTTGACCGACATTGAGTAGGAGGTTTATGGTATTTGAGCATTTTGCAGATACTTGAGACTTTGGGATCTCTTACACTTACATGTTGCATGGTTCATGCACTGATATCTTGGAATTGCTTTTGACCTGAGCTTGGGCTTTGCACTGTAGTGAGCATACACCTATTGGTGTCAGGTCTTGCCAGTGTCCAGGGGGTATGGCTACTCACTGATGGATGCTTTGGTGACATGTTTGGGTGTTTGCTCAGGGTCTTGACGTTAACCCCAACACGAAAAAAGCAAAAGGAAGTGGAAAAGACGCAGGGCAAAGGCGAAAAAAAGGTAGCCCAACTGAAGAAAGAAGAGGAGAAAATGCCAAAAGCGCAAGGGCAACCTTAAAAGTCCAAGGCAAATGCAAAAGGAGAAAATGCGCATTTTAAAATAAAAAGGCGCACCCTGAAATCTTGTAAAAGAGCGCTGGGCTCTCACCCGTGTAATTTGTAAATGTAGATAGGCGGTGGAAAGAAAGCTAGGAAGATAGAAGGACAATGAGAAAAGGGGCCTAGGCTAATGGCCGGCCATGTAAAAAAGGGGGATGACCGCCCATGGAAAATAGGGCATGTATATAAAGTTGAAAAGTGAATGGGAAGCTCATTCTTGTGTGTGGCCAAAAGTAGCTCTCCTTTTCTTCTTCTTCTTCTTGTTCTTGCTTGCTTGAGCTTGTGCTTGAGAGAGGGCATGTGAGAGTGTGAGGGAGTGAGTGTATGAGGGTGAGGGATTGTGGGGTGGAGAAGCTCTCCATCTTCTCTTGTCTTCTTCTCTTCTCTTCTCTTCTCTTGTCTTGCTCGCGGCAATGGAGCTTGGAGCTTGGAGCGGGAGGATCGAGCTTGCTTGAAGCTTGCACTTGGATCGTGGAGCTACAGGAGTGCGCGGGAGAGGAGGTAACTCGAACGGCACGGAGGTAAGCTCACTACACCCGTAAGGTAGGCACCGCGCGTCGGCTATGTCAGAGGTAGCCATGGCTGCTCGGTTCGAAACACTTGAGCAATAAGTGGTCCGTAGGTCTCGGGGTAGAGCTTGAAGCTCCCCTCCATTTTGGTTCCATTGCCGGGACCGACGGAATCGAGCCTTGAGCGCCGCACGCATCAGATCGAGCATGGAAGCAGGGTTTGTAGCCTGAACCAGTGCTCGAGATAACTAGGAGATTTAGGAGGTTTTAATCCGTGGAACAGGTAAGTATTTGGGTTTGTTGGAAGCATTAGATTAGAACTGATGTTCTGCATTTCTGTTTTTCATATTGCCTGCACTAGATTAAGGTTAGATTAGGGTAAGAAAAGATAAAACAGAGGTTCTGGCTGCTGCTGTTGGAAACAGGAAAACAGGGGACTAGATTCAAGTTTTTGGGTGAAACAGGGACAAGGAACTGGCTGTAAGGTTTTGCAGTGCTGGGGAAGGACCTTAAGAGGCTTGGGAAGCTAGGACAAACCTCATTTCTTTAGTTGGCCTTGTGTGTGTGTGAGAGAGAGAGAGAGAGAGAGAGAGAGAGAGAGAGAATGGTTCAGAGGACGAGGAAACGCGACCCCGATTCTAGGCACATTTGATTCGTGCTGCTTTAGGTGAGTCCGGTGTGTTCCATTAGCGCTCTAATCGGTTATGGGAAGTTTGTGGTGATTGAGTGCAGCAGGCATTAGGAAGGATTCAAACACGCCGGAATCGCGCCCCCCGCCGACGCAGTCACAGACCAACCCGTAGTGGTCCGGTTCTTAGAATCGGATCACCTGAGTTTGGGAGTCGGACCGTTCGACTGAGAGAGAGTCGGACTAGACTGGTCCGATTGCCAGAATCAGACCAACCCGATCGGATGTGCCACGTGGCACTCGGACTGCCCATTAGAATCGGATCATCGTAGTCGGACCATTAGCGCTGGACTCGGACACAGTCCATAGTCGGACCACTTCAAAAGTAGGACCACCCTCCTAGTCCGATTCCCAGAATTGGACCACCAGGGTTGGACGATTCCCAGAATCGGACCAACCCCATCCGACTGTTAGAGTCGGACTAGACTGGTCCGATTGCCAGAATCGGACCGTCCGACTCCCAGAGTCAGACTAGCCCTGTCCGATTCCCAGAATTAGACCATTTTGCTAGAACAAAAAGATAGGGATCTTTTGCTGACCTTGCCACAGACCTGACCCCAGGACGCAACCCTGAACACCCCCAAGACCCAGTTTGACCATTAGGACCACATAGACTAATTGAACTTAGGGTGTGGAAAAGACCATAGAATAGTCGGGAACCGAGTTGAAAACTCAAATTAGGCTAAGAACGTGGGTAGAAACAAAGTGGAGTCTGCATTAAACACTTTCTGCATCGGCATTTCACCTTTGTGCTCCACTAAACCTGCACATCAAGAAAAGAGAAAAGCCTGTTTTCGCACCAAGCACCACGAACACACCAAGCACAACGTGTGAGTAAGGATCACCACTGCTTTCAAATAACAAGGAACACATCTGGATACCTAATAACAATAAGGAACCCACTAGTAGGAGAAGACCCCAAGACTTAGACAGGTGCCTGAGCGCCCTACTAGTAGTACCTGGAGAAAACATGAAGACACGGGAAGCAACAAGATAGAGGAGTGGAAGCTGCCGAAGCTGATTGGATTCATTGACAATCTCGTGGAGCTGGAAGCAGAAACCATGTCGGGATCAAGAGGCAACCAAGGGGAAGACCAATTAGACTTAGGAGAATTTCCAACCTCGGTCCAGGAACTGGTCCACGACTATGATCTACTCACCAGGACCGTGATCCAAGGTAGACTTGTAGAGGAAGTAGTGGCTAACCTGGAAGAAGAGAGAAGAGCTATCAAGAGAGCACTGGAAGGCATAATTGCCTACAACCATGAGCAAAGGGCTAGAAGGCTGCAGCAAGACGTGGATATGTATGAGGCTAGACGAGTACTAGAGCTAGCTGGGGCAGCCAAGTCCGGACCGAACGTAGAGAGGGAACTGGCAGCAGAGGCTGGCATGACGTTGAGTGAACTAGTGGCAAAGTGACTCATGGACAATACGTCCGTGGAACAGAGTGCTACTGCCCTAGCCACCGCGCTACTGTCAGGATTGGGAGTCACGCAAGGGGCTAAAGGGCAGGTGAGAATCCCCATAGTAGCAAAACAACTAGCTCGATACGAACCTAACAGTGACCCGTACAGCTTCATGGAGCAGTTCGAGCAAGTATGTGAGGCGAACGGTCTTACTGACCCTACGCAGCGAGCTCAAGTCTTCGGCCTGTGCTTAGGCGACAAGGGGAGGACTTGGTACTCTAGTCTGGATGACGCAGAACGTACAAACTTCGCTCGCCTTAAGGGCCTCTTCATCAAGAGGTTTTCGGAGGCAGGGTATTCGGATAACCTCATTGTTAGGTTGATGAATATCAGTCAAAGGGAGAAGGAGGACGTTAGAGATTACGTCACTCAAGTGCGTAGTCTCTACAAGAGAATCCCTGCCAATGAGCGATCTACCGAGAGGGTAGTGTCTACAGTGTTCATGAACGGGATTCGAAGTGAGGAGCTCTACAAGGCTTTGGCTAGTAACTCCACCTTACAACGAGACGTGCTAGCTCGAGTCTTTGAGGAGGCAATACGCGTAGATGATCAACTTAGGGAACGTAGCATGAGGACTACCAACCGAGATAGTGCAAGCCAGAGGGACCCTGAGAGATCAACCACCTTAGGGGAAAAAGTAACTGGTAGCACGCAGGACAAGGGAAAGAGTGTAGACCACGACCAAGGGATGGCAGAGATGAGAATGGAGATTGTGCGGTTGCAAGAGCTCGTTAGAAAGCCTGTGAGATCGCATGTACAATGTGTGTACTACGGCGGCAATCACCTCCTAGTGGAGTGCCAAGATCCTATATCTTGGCCGTGCTCAAATTGCGGTAGATTCAGACATGATGCAGCGCATTGTAGAATGCCGAGGAGATTCCCATACACACAGCCGTACAACCCTCCATACTTAGGTAATAGGCCACCTAATTTCTTTGGCAGGGGAACCCAGTTAGCTCTTCTAGCACCAACTGACTCAAGACCTGTCGTGCCTAGGTTGGAGATGAACCCAACTGGTATACCCAAGCCACTAGGGCCTTTTGTGACTCACCCACCTAGCGATGCTCCTGTTCACTTTGTGGAGGAGCCTAATGAGGAAGAGACATATGTAGATATCCTACGACGAGGAGGGCAACCCAGTCCTGATGGACTATCGACCAGTGCCGGTGATGGCTTTAGGAAGAGGACGAGGGAGAGGCTTTGGAGGGCCTAGCCAGGATCCAGTCACATGCTGGACTTGTGGCCACCCAGCCCACATTTCATCACGTTGCCCAGAGCGAGAACAAGCTAACAAGGACAAAGCGGATCTCTGATGCACAGAGTGTGGAATCACACATCTGTTCCCTGACTGTCCTAGGCGGAAGCCATCAACAAGCGCTGCCAACATGCCATCAGTGCCTTTGGGGCTCTTCAGAGTTGAAACTTTTGGTAGTGAGGATATGCCCATCCCACTATATGCTATGATGCGAGCTCAAACAAAACAAGCAGGCATCTCCTTGCCAGGGCCAAGTAACTTTGATGCAACCTCAATAGGGAAGAAAAGTCGGAGGAGACGGAAAAAGAGAACCGATGCGAAGATAACCCTTAAAATCGAGGAAATGACTACGCTGGTAACGGGAAAGAAGATCACAGATGCAGAGGTAGAGACCTCGGCTCCTAAGACAATAGAGCTAAGGAGTGCCAAGGTAGGGGAATATCCCCACCCCAAACGGCAACTCGAGGCTATAGCCAAGGTCAAGGAGTGGGTCAAGGATGCCCAAAAGCACCTCGAGGATGCTGAACCCATATTGGAAGATCCTATGGACGACTTCTCCAGTCTTAGCACACCAGCCTCACCCTCAAAACCATAGGCTGGGAGCATACCTGCACCACTAAGAGCAACTTAGCAGCAAGGCCGGGGGGAAGCTCACCAGGGCAGACAGAATGCATGGACTAGAACTGCTAGCTTCAGAGGAAGACAAGGGTCCAGTAGCCTCCTCACAACCTTGCTGTCCACTCCAGTAACTCTAAGCTTGGAGGATCTGCTTAGGCAAAATCACTCCTTGTGGCAAGAGTTAAAAGACTCGATCGAGGGACACGCAGAACTTGCGGGTGCTGATCCACAAGATCATGATGCAGTTACACGGATCCCAAGTCTAACTCTACACTCAGATTCTAAGTCTTTGCACATCAATGCTTTTTGGGAAGGCACTGAAATGCATGCAGTTTTACCCATCCTAGCCTTAGGAGACATGACTCGAAAAGGAATTGTAGACACAGGCGCCGGTGTTAGTGTGCTAAACCATGCGGTCCTAGAGGCATGGGGAAACCCTCCTGTAGAGACTACTAGATTCAATGCCATGCTAGCAAATGGAATGAAGGTAAGACCATTTGGGGTCTTAAAGAATTGGTCGGTAAAGATTGCCGGTGTGCAATTCTCGGTAAACTTCATTGTCATGAAAGGAGTGGATTACGACATACTATTAGGCCGACCTTGGATGAGGAATGCACGAGTCATAGAGGATTGGGGCAATGGATTGATTTCCCTAGGGAATAGAACTAGTGCAGTGAGGGTAGAGATGGACACTTGGAAGACGACACCTGTCGACCTAGCTACCATCTCGGCTATGCTAAAAGGAGATACTCAAACGACCAAACCTTATGGATCCCTCACTAGATATATCCCTTGCCCTGACAATGAGAGGGATTGGATGCACGTGTTGGCAACCATTGACCTACCATTCTCGGATGAGGAAGGACCACATCAGCAGGTTGCTAAAACCGCTACCATGCCAATTGAGGAGCCAGTTGTGCCTCTTTGCATGATGGCAGGAAGCTCACTCAACCCAGGCAAACCGGCCTTGTCCTGCATCCCTAGCAACAAATTAGAGCTTTAGGAAATCGTAGAGTATTTGACTGATAAATTGGATGGCAATTTGGTTGCTAACTTAAAACCTCTACGTGACCTTTTAGCTAAACCAGAATGGAAATGGACCAAGGTCCATGACCTGAACTTGTTATATAACTGGGCTTTAGTTACTGACGACAAGGAGATTGAAGAGGGAAGCTTAGGGGATGATGAGCAGTCAGAAGGACAGGACCCGGATGATGAGGAGTATGAGAACTGTCACTCTACAGGAGAAGAGAGTGAAGAAGAGTTAGACACAATAGAGTATGACACGGAGGGAAAAGCGATAGAGCAAATCAGGGTAGACTTAAGGCCTAGGAAAGAAGGGATCGGTCGAAACAAAAAAGGAGTCATGCTAATGGAGTGTGACAGATCCTGGCTAGAACGAATAGGAGCCGTGGATTATGAGCAAGCCGGAGTAGCACAACCATGGGTAATTCCAGTGCTCAAGACAGATTCTCCTATAGAACTACGACCCCTTGGGGAAACACCTTCCTCAAGTGAGGGATGCGAGTTCAACTCAGAGTCGGAAGTTAGCAATGAAAGTGATCCCGAGATACCGCAACCCTCTAAGGTCAAACACACCAAGGGAGACTTTCCAGTCCACCTGAGGCGCAGGAGGCTAAAAGAGGAGGCCAGGAAGCAAGCAAGGGACTCAGAAGCAGAAAGGCAGAGGAAACCACATGATCTACCCAAGCGGTTTACGAACTTTAAAAAGGGTGACAGAGTGGTGGTCCTGTTAGGTGCAAAAAGACAAGGTCAGACTAGTGAACCGATCGAGGGACCCGCCAAAGTCAAAGAGGTTAACTTGGCTGGGAAAGGCGAAAAACCAAGACCGGTGTTCGTTGCAGATGACTTATGGGAGGAGGAAGAGACCAAACTTGTTGCGCTCCTACAAGAGTACGTTGACATGTTTGCCTGGACATTGGATGAACTTAAGGGAGTCGACCCCAGGGTCGTGACTCATAACATCCCAATGGTTCCAGATGCAGTGCCAACAAAACAACGACCTTACCCCATGAATCCCAAGCATGCCCATGCAGTGAAGGAGGAGATTGATAAACTCATGAGGGCAGGTTTCATATATGAGATCGAGCACACGGACTGGGTATCACCTATCGTGATTGTCATGAAGAAAAATGGAAAAATCCGAGTGTGCGTAAACTACAAAAAGGTGAATGCCACTACGAAAAGGGATAACTATCCTTTACCTTACACCGAGCACATGCTGGAGAGGGTAGCAGGGAAGGAAGCCTATAGTTTTCTGGATGGTTTCTCGGGTTACAATCAAGTGCAAGTGCACCCCGACGATAGGCACAAGACTGCCTTTGCCACAGAATGGGGCGTGTTCGCCTACATTGTCATGCCTTTTGGGCTAATGAATGCAGCTGCAACTTTCCAACACCTAATGTGCACTATTTTTAAGGACATGCTTAGGCGCGAACTGGAAGTGTTCATAGATGACCTATGTTTACATTCTAGTTGGGCCGAACACTTGGAGAAATTGAGAGCTGTCTTTGAAAGGTGTAGGTTGTACCACTCTCGCTAAACCCCTTAAAGTGCCAGTTCTGGGTAAAACACGGATGCATCTTGGGGCAGTAGTGTCAAGGAATGGCATTGCTATTGACTTTTCCAAAGTCTACCAGGATGCAATCAAATGAGAAAGAAGTAAAGACTAGGTGATCTTAAGAGGCCTCGAGGAATTAAGCACATGCCACCAAGAGACAGGAATGGCCATGTTACCATGGGAGATGCCAGTCTTTTCAATGAAAAATTTTGCAATGTCTGACCAAGGATGACTCTGTACACATAACGCTTGCAACAGGGCCAACCTCAAGGCTTTCATATGCAAATTAACATCCAGCAAAGCTGCTCCCCCCATTCGTTTAGGCGTAGTCACATGCTGCCATGAAATCCAGACCTGTCCCAAACGGTTCCCATTCTTTTTCCACATTTTAAGTAGGAAAACAAGGATTATAATAGTCAAAACAATTATAATAGCAAAGTGCCAACTTTCCCTACAGTTTATGCCTTTAAATAGGGTGAAAATTATACACAAATATAGGGCAAAATTTCATAAATGTGGCTGAGACAAGATAAATTTTCAAGGGCTGAAAGTGTTCCTAAATTCTCCCAAAACAATTCTAATAGCAACTTCCTTCATCATGAGAAGCTTAGGAAATGCATGCTAAAGGATTATGTTTCAAATGTGGGGAGAAGTAGTCCCAAGACCATAAGCTAAAATGCAAAGCCAAGAATTCTAAAATCAATATGGTAATCACTCAAGATGTGGAAGTCAAAGAAGAAGAGGAACAAGAGGGCAATTTAATGCATGTTGATGCTTATCCGATGGTTGAAAATTTTCATGAAGAAGAGGATGCCACTAATGAAGGATTCTATGATGCCATGGATGGGTTTCCATTTGATCTAGGTGTGGCGCCAATGATTCTTATTCTTCTTTGTGTGCTATTTTACATTATGGATGGATGAGATACAAAGGGAAAAGTACACTTAGACTCAAAGATATCATTAATGGCAAGGTTGCACATATTTTAGTAGATGCGGGCAATACTCTTAGCTTTGTCAACACCAAATCTTTGAATAGGCTGAAGTTGCTATTCATTGACATGGAATCATCCTTGTGGATACAAGTTGCTAATGGTGCGTATGAGTCTAGTAAAGAAGTGTGTCCATGTACTTCAATTGAACTATGGCCCTTTTATACAACACAAGTCGATTTGATCACTATGGATATGGAGCCTATTGACATTGTTATTGGTTGTAATTGGCTAAAAACCCTTGGCAGATTTACTTTAGATTTGAAACAAATACAAATGAATTTTAATTGGCAAGGGCAGCACATAGAATTGAAAGGCATAGACTGTAAACATATAGAAGTCATCTCATGAAGAAATTGTTGAAGGAAATCAATATGGCATGTCATGCATCTTCACTCTTTTGCTTGAGAAAGTAGGTGAAGAGCAGCCACCAAATTAGCCATCTTCTACAAAGAAAAGGGATCCAAGATTGAAAGAGTTGTTAGAGGAATACAATGATTTATTTTAGCCACCATCATCTTTGCCTCCAAAGTGAGAGGTTGACCATCCTATTGACTTGTTGCCAAGCACAAAGCCCATCAACAAACCTCCCTAACGCTTGTCCAAGTTTGAGAGGGAAGAGGTGGAGTAACAAGTCAAAGAAATGGTACAAATGGGATTAATTCAACCAATTCAATCACCATTTTCCTCTCCCATACTCTTAGTCAAGAAGAGGGATGAATCATTTCGTATGTCCATTAATTATAGGGATTTGAACAAGTCAACTGTCAAAATAGGTATCCTATTTCAATCTTTTGGACGAACTTAAAGATGCAAAGGTCTTTATCAAAATAGATCTTTGTTCAGGTTATCATCAAATTCAAATGAAGGAAGGATATGAGTTTCAAATAGCCTTTAGGGCTGAAAGCCATTTGGGATTTCTAATATGCCCATTACTTTTCAAGACCTCATGAATAAAATATTGTAATCCTTCTTGTTCAAAATAATCCTTGTTTTATTTGATGATATCCTTATATTTAGCAAATCCAAGGATGAGCATTTGAAGCATGTAGGAGAGGTCTTTGACACATTACAAAGACACACTCTTTTTGCCAAGATGACAAAGTGTTCATTCATGGAAGATGAAGTGGAATAAATAGGTCATATTGTGGAAGAGCAAGGCATTAGTGGTGCATAGATCGGTCGCTGTATGCTCACGTAGTGAATCTCGGAAGGTCCCCAAGAACAATGAACTCTACCTTTTTGCACAAAAAACAATGTAAAAGCATGAATGACAAGAAGCAAGAGACCAATTGGGTTCAATCTCCCCCCATGCCTTGTGTGAGAGCTTCACAAAGCATGTATTTTATGTATATTTCCATCTTCATGCTCAATAATAGCCCAATTTACAAAAATATGACAAGCTTTTATCTTTTGAGTTTGCTTTCTACAAAAATAGGAAATAAAGCTAATGGACGGTGCCCATAAAGTCTAGCATGCCCAATCTCAATGTCCAAATAGAAATAACATATCCGTGTGCATAGGCGCATATAAAATAATAATCAATAATCAATGCCTCAATAGACATAACAAAATATAGGCGTGGCGCCTATCAAAATATAATCCAAAGGTCGAATACTCGCTAGACTCCAATGCTTTCCTCCGCCACTACTGCTATCTCTACACATCAACTGAAGCATTCATAATCGTTAGTAAAATAATACAATTAAACCGACAAAAGTGAATACCTAGCAGTCTTCAGCTACATAAATAAATCAACTGGTTAGAAATAAATCCTAACCTTAATTTATTACGAGTGCGCACTCTAAACTCATAAACGTTTATTAATTTAATATGTATTTTGCAGAATCACCCGCTATGGAATCACCCATGTACACACTAAATTAATGAAATGCCCGAAAAGGACAGGCGTCCCCATCAACTTCTCGCACAAAGAATCCACTTTGTGTATGAGCCCCGATCATCTAAGTTTACGGAATCCACCATAAAACCTCACGGAATCCACCGTGGCACGAAATCCACCGTGGAATATGCCTCCTGGCATTATACCCCCGGGGTGGGATAGCATTTGACCTCAATTGCTATTAGCTCAATGTGGAGCTAACAGAGTGGGGAAAGCATTTAAGTCTCTAGTGTGCATCCATTGTGCTTCCTCTATAGGATGGTTCTTAAATTTTACCAGATATCTAGAATACCTTCGGCTAGTTCTAGTGGTCAGATAGTCAATGTCTATGATAGCTTCTGGTTCAAGTATTTCAGTCTCTTCTTCTAATAAAGGTGGGTTTTCATAAACAGGATGGATAGGTAATTGGCCTCTAAATGGTCTCAATAAGCTAATATGAAATGTATTGTGAATTTTCCAATGAGATGGTAATTCTAACTTGAATGCATTATCATTAATTTTATGAATGATGCTAAATGGTCCATAGAATATAGGAGCTAATTTGACAACTGGATGTCTATCTACACTTTGCAGTCTACGTTTTTCTATTCTCAGCCAAACATAATCATCAACTTTGAAATTCATGGCTTGTCTTTTCTTGTTGGCTTGTTTGGTATATGATTGTTGGGCTTTAGCAATCATATCCTTAACCTCATCAAAAATACTGTTATGCATACTAGCAATATCATCAGCACTCTGAATTCTATTAGACAAAGATGCAACAGGTGTAGATAATCTATATCCATAAATGACTTCAAAAGATGCTTTCTTTGTAGATGTGTGCGGTGTATTGTTATATGCAAACTGTAATAAATGCAAATGAGTGTCCCATGTCTGAGGTTTAGAGATAGTATATGCACGTAAAAGATCTGAAATGGTGCTATTTGTGGCTTCTGTTTGTCCATTTGTTTCTGGATGAAATGCAGATGAGAAATCAATCTTTGTGCCTAGATTAGCAAACAGAGTAATCCAAAAATTGTTACAAAATCTAGAGTCACGATCTGAAATGATAACTTTTGGCAATCCATGGTTAGTAAAAACAGTTTTCAAAAATAACTGTGCTGCTTGTGATGCTGTTAAAGTTTTCTTACATGGAATGAAATATGCTTGCTTACTAAATCTATCTACAACAGTCTAAATCATATCATGGTTAGATTTAGTATTTGGTAAACCAGTAATGAAATCCATAGAAATATGTTCCCAAGGTTTAGATGGAATAGACAAAGGCATTAGTAATCCATACTGTTTACCATGATGTCTCTTAACTCTTTGACAAATCAAACATTCAGAAACGAAATTAGATACATCTGCATCCATATGCGGCCAATAAAAATCTTCAGTTAACATACGTAATGTAGATATGATACCCCTATGACCTTGATATGGGGGACAATGAATTTCATTCAAAACAAAAGATCGGAATGGAATAGTAACACACAGTCTCTTTTCATAAAACATAAATCCATCATTATATGACAATGAATCAACAGGAATGAAATTATTTTGAACTAATTTATTCCAATCAGAATGAAAAGTAATATCCTGGTGATATGTATTTTTCATAGCAATCAAAGAATCAAAAGATATGACAGAAATATTATGAATTGCAGGTCTTCTACTCAATGCATCAGCAACTACATTTTCTTTTCCAGGTTGGTATTGAATGATAGGATGAAAACTTTGAATAAAGGAAGCCCATTTGATATGACGGTCAGAGATTTGGGGTTGGCTAAGTAAATGTCTAATGCTTTGCTGATTGGTCTTTATCATAAATTCTAAACCCATTAAGTAGTGTTTCCACTGTTTTAATGCTTGTACAACTGCTAATAATTCTTTGTCATAAGTGGAATATTTCAGCTCAGAGGGTTTCAGCTTACAACTAGAATATGCTATAGGATGATTATCTTGCATTAGTACGGCTCCTATTCCTGATCCGCTAGCATCAGTCACAACTAGAAAGAATGGTCTATTAAAGTCAGGCAACTGTAAAACAGGGGCATTGGTTAATGCACGTTTTAGTAAGGCAAAGGATTTCTGCTAATTTTCGGTCCATTGATAAACAATTCCTTTCTTGAGAAGTTTTGTTAATGGTAAAGCAAGTAATGAAAAATTACGTACAAACTTCCTATAGAAACTAGCAAGACCAAGGAATGAGCGTAACTCATGCACGTTTTTAGGAACAGGCCTTTGCAATATTGCATCAATTTTCTTAGGATCAACTTTAATTCCTTCTTTTGATACAATATGACCTAAATACTCAATTTCTGCCTTAAAGAATTCACTCTTTTCAGGATTTGCAAACAATTGATTTTCTTTCAGTAATTGAAAAACTAATGACAAATGCTCATAATGCTCTTTCTCATTTTGACTAAACACCAAAATATCATCAAAGAAAACAATCACACAGTACTGATATTTCAAAAAGATACGGTTCATCATTCTACTAAAGGTGGCAGGTGCATTAGTCAATCCGAATGGCATGACTAAGAATTCGTAATGGCCAAACTGTGTTCTAAATGCAGTCTTAAATATGTCAGATTTATCTAGCCTCACCTGATGATATCCAGACTTAAGGTCAATTTTACTAAATATAGAAGATCCTTGCAGTTTGTCCATAACGTCATCAACTCTAGGTATAGGATACCTATTCTTTATAGTGATCTTATTTAAAGCTCGGTAGTCAATACACATACGATAGGTATTATTCTTTTTCTTGACTAAGAGTACAGGTGCACCGAATGGAGAATTTCTAGTCGAATTAAACCTCTATTTAGTAATTCTTCAACTTGACTCTGGATTTCTTTTTGCTCTATTTGATTGTGCCTATATGGTGCTTTGCAAGGTGGTTGTGTGCCAGGGATCAAATCAATCTTATGGTCTTCTGGACGTGAAGGTGGTAAACCTGGTGGTAGGTCTTCTGCAAAACAATCCTTAAAATATTCAAGAAATTCCTTATGCCTAGGATGCATATGATTTTCCTTTGCTTGCAATTCATTCACCCAAATGAGATATGATTTAGTACTCTTGCGTAGTGCACGTTTTGCTTGAGTATGCGAAAGCAGTGGAAAAACATTAGATGCATGCATACCATATAATATAATAGATTTTCCTTGAAAATTAATATTCATTGTGTGTGTGGAATAATCTATATTTGGGTTATGCTGGTGTCGCCAAGGCATTCCCAAAATAATGTCACTCGACTGTAATGGAATAACTAAGAAATTTTTTCTTTCAATGCATGAACCAATTTGAATCTCTAAATCTTGTACTTCTTGTGTACCATTATACCTAGTGCCTAAAAATGCAGCTTTTATGCGATAATACGTAGATACAGTCTGTAATTTCAATTCCTTTACCAATTTTGCTGAAATAAAGTCATGAGTACTACCGTCATCATGCAAGATAGTCTTTTCCTTTCCATGCACCAAACATTTCATAGTCAATAATGAATGTGGAGTAGGCATACTTGGTAAAGTGTCGGAAATAGTAGTAGTGTCATCATCATCTTCAGTGAAATCAGGCATATCCTCATGCTCATCTTCGTCCATGGCTCTAAGATAGTTGATATGAGCTGGTGGCTTCTTTGAATGACAATTTGCTGCGAGATGTGGTGCGCAGATCGGTCGCAGAATGCTCACGTAGTGAATCCCGGAAGGTCCCCAAGAACAATGAACTCTACCTTTTTGCACAAAAAACAATGTAAAAGCATGAACGACAAGAAGCAAGAGACCAATTGGGTTCAATCTCCCCCCATGCCTTATGTGAGCGCTTCACAAAGCATGTATTTTATGTATATTTCCATCTTCATGCTCAATAATAGCCCAATTTACAAAAATATGACAAGCTTTTAGCTTTTGAGTTTGCTTTCTACAAAAATAGGAAAATAAAGCTAATGGACGGTGCCCATAGAGTCTGGCACGCCCAATCTCAATGTCCAAAATAGAAATAATATATCCGTGCGCATAGGCGCATACAAAATAATAATCAATAATCAATGTCTCAATAGACATAACAAAATATAGGTGTGGCGCCTATCAAAATATAATCCAAAGGTCGAATACTCGCTAGACTCCAATGCTTTCCTCCACCACTGCTGCTATCTCTACACATCAACTGAAGCATTCACAATCGTTAGTAAAATAATACAATTAAACCGACAAAAGTGAATACCTAGCAGTCTTCAGCTACATAAATAAATCAACTGGTTAGAAATAAATCCTAACCTTAATTTATTATGAGTGCGCACTCTAAACTCATAAACGTTTATTAATTTAATATGCATTTTGCGGAATCACCCGCTATGGAATCACCCATGTACACACTAAATTAATGAAACGCCCAAAAAGTACAGGCGTTCCCATCAACTTCTCGCACAAAGAATCCTCTTTGTGTATAAGCCCCGGTCATCTAAGTTTATGGAATCCACCGTAAAACCTCACAGAATCCACCGTGGAATATGCCTCCTGGCATCATACCCCCGGGGTGGGATAGCAATTGACCTCAATTGCTATTAGCTCAATGTGGAGCTAACAGAGTGGGGAAAGCATTTAAGTCTCTAGCGTGCATCCATTGTGCTTTCTCTACAGGATGGTTCTTAAATTTTACTAGATATCTAGAATACCTTCGGCCAGTTCTAGTGGTCATGTAGTCAGTGTCTATGATGGCTTCTGGTTCAAGTATTTCAGTCTCTTCCTCTAATAAAGGTGGGTTTTCATAAACAGGGTGGATAGGTAATTGGCCTCTAAATGGTCTCAATAAACTAATGTGAAATGTATTATGAATTTTCCAATGAGATGGCAATTCTAACTTGAATGCATTATCATTAATCTTATGAATGATTCTAAATGGTCCATAAAATCTAGGAGCTAATTTGACAACTGGATGTCTATCTACACTTTGCAGTCTACGCTTTTCTATTCTCAGCCAAACATAATCATCAATTTTGAAATTCATGGCTTGTCTTTTCTTGTTGGCTTGTTTGGTATATGATTGTTGGGCTTTAGCAATCATATCCTTAACCTCATCAAAAATACTGTTATGCATACTAGCAATATCATCAGCACTCTGAATTTTATTAGACAAAGATGCAACAGGTGTAGATAATCTATATCCATAAATGACTTCAAAAGGTGCTTTCTTTGTAGATGTGTGCGGTGTATTGTTATATGCAAACTGTAATAAATGCAAATGAGTGTCCCATGTCTGAGGTTTAGAGATAGTATATGCACGTAAAAGATCTGAAATGGTGCTATTTGTGGCTTCTGTTTGTCCATTTGTTTCTGGATGAAATGCAGATGAGAAATCAATCTTTGTGCCTAGATTAGCAAACAGAGTAATCCAAAAATTGTTACAAAATCTAGAGTCATGATCTGAAATGATAACTTTTGGCAATCCATGGTTAGTAAAAACAATTTTAAAAAATAACTGTGCTGCTTGTGATGCTGTTAAAGTTTTCTTACATGGAATGAAATATGCTTGCTTACTAAATCTATCTACAATTGTCCAAATCATATCATGATTAGATTTAGTATTTGGTAAACCAGTAATGAAATCCATAGAAATATGTTCCCAAGATTTAGATGGAATAGACAAAGGCATTAGTAATCCATACTGTTTACCATGATGTCTCTTTATTCTTTGACAAATCAAACATTCAGAAACGAAATTAGATACATCTGCATCCATATGCGGCCAATAAAAATCTTCAGTTAACATGCGTAATGTAGATATGATACCTCTATGACCTTAATATGGGGGACAATGAATTTCATTCAAAACAAAAGATCGGAATGGAATAGTAACACACAGTCTCTTTTCAAAAAAACATAAATCCATCATTATATGACAATGAATCAACATGAATGAAATTATTTTGAACTAATTTTTGCCAATCAGAATGAAAAGTAATATCCTGGTGATATGTATCTTTCATAGCAATCAAAGAATCAAAAGATATGACAGAAATATTATGAATTGCAGGTCTTCTACTCAATGCATCAGCAACTACATTTTCTTTTCCAGGTTGGTATTGAATGATAGGATGAAAACTTTGAATAAAGGAAGCCCATTTGATATGACGGTCAGAAATTTGGGGTTGGCTAAGTAAATGTCTAATGCTTTGCTGGTTAGTTTTTATCATGAATTCTGAACCCATTAAATAGTGTTTCCACTGTTTTAATGCTTGTACAACTGCTAATAGTTCTTTGTCATAAGTGGAATATTTCAGCTCAGAGGGTTTCAGCTTAGAACTAGAATATGCTATTGGATGATTGTCTTGCATTAGTACGGCTCCTATTCCTGATCCGCTAGCATCGGTCACAACTAGAAAGAATGGTCTATTAAAGTCAGGCAATTGTAAAAAAGGGGCATTGGTTAATGCACGTTTCAGTAAGTCAAAGGATTTCTGCTGAGCTTCAGTCCATTGATAAACAATTCCTTTCTTAAGAAGTTTGGTTAATGGTAAAGCAAGTAATGAAAAATTACGTACAAACTTCCTATAGAAACTAGCAAGACCAAGGAATGAGCGTAACTCATGCACGTTTTTAGGAATAGGCCAATGCAATATTGCATCAATTTTCTTAGGATCAACTTTAATTCCTTCTTTTGATACAATATGACTTAAATACTCAATTTCTTTCTTAAAGAATTCACTCTTTTCAGGATTTGCAAACAATTGATTTTCTTTCAGTAATTGAAAAACTAATGATAAATGCTCATAATGCTCTTTTTCACTTTGACTAAACACCAAAATATCATCAAAGAAAAAAATCACACAATACTGATATTTCAGAAAAATACGGTTCATCATTCTACTGAAAGTAGCAGGTGCATTAGTCAATCCGAATGGCATGACTAAGAATTCGTAATGGCCAAACTGTGTTCTGAATGCAGTCTTAAATATGTCGGATCTATCTAGCCTCACCTGATGATATCCAGACTTAAGGTCAATTTTACTAAATATAGAAGATCCTTGCAGTTTGTCCATAAGGTCATCAACTCTAGGTATAGGATACCTATTCTTTACAATGATTTTATTTAATGCTCGGTAGTCAATACACATACGATAAGTATTATTCTTTTTCTTGACTAAGAGTACAGGTGCACCGAATGGAGAACTGCTAGGTCGAATTAAGCCTCTATTTAGTAATTCTTCAACTTGACTCTGGATTTCTTTTTGCTCTATTTGATTGTGCCTATATGGTGCTTTGCAAGGTGGTTGTGTGCCAGGGATCAAATCAATCTTATGGTCTTCTGGACGTGAAGGTGGTAAACCTGGTGGTAGGTCTTCTGCAAAACAGTCCTTAAAATATGCAAGAAATTCCTTATGCCTAGGGTGCATATGATTTTCCTTTGCGTGCAATTCATTCACCCAAATGAGATATGATTTAGTACTCTTGCGTAGTGCACGTTTTGCTTGAGTATGCGAAAGCAGTGGAAAAATATTAGATGCATGCATACCATATAATGTAATAGATTTTCCTTGAAAATTAATATTCATTGTGTGCGTGGAATAATCTATATTTGGATTATGCTGGTGTCTCCAAGGCATTCCTAAAATAATGTCGCTTGACTGTGACTGTAATGGGACAACTAAGAAATTTCTTCTTTCAATATATGAACCAATTTGAATCTCTAAATCTTGTACTTCTTGTGTGCCATTGTACCTAGTGCCTAAAAATGCAGCTTTTATGCGATAATGCGTAGGTACAGTCTGTAATTTCAATTCCTTTACCAATTTTGCTGAAATAAAGTCATGAGTACTACCGTCACCATGCAAGATAGTTCTTTCCTTTCCATGCACCAAACATTTCATAGTCAACAATGAATGTGGAGTAGGCATACCTGGTAAAGTGTCGGAAGTAGTAGTAGGATCATCCTCATCTTCAGTGAAATCAAGCATATCCTCATGCTCGTCTTCGTCCATGGCTCCAAGATAGTTGATATGTGCTGGTGGCTTCTTTGAATGACAATTTGCTGCGAGATGCCCTGGCTGGTGACACTTATAGCATACTATTGGCTTGGCTTTGGTTACATTATTTGCAATGGCTGGAAGTTTGGGTACATTTGGATTTGCTTGTGGGATAGGCTTAGGATTTGGATTGACATTGGAGGGTAATGTAGGTGGTTTAGGCCAATTCTTGCGGAAAGATGGTGATGAGAAACGACCTGGTTTAAACCTTCTAAAATTGAAATTGAATTGTTTAGATCCATAATTACCATTGGCTTGAAATTGCTGTGGTCGTCTATCTCTTCCGCATAATTTATCTTCAGTGTCGTGAGCTAGTGAGATGGCGTGTTCAAGGGTAGCAGGCTTGAACATGTTCACTTCAGCGTAGTAGTGTCCAAGAAGTCCAGACATATACTTTCGCTTATGTGTCGTCTCTGGTACGTCTTCAAGCATGCGTAGCTATAGGAGTGCATTCCAAAAACGCTCTGTATACTGAGGAATAGGCTCACGATCCCGTTGTTGAAGTAAATCCCATTGCTTGATAGCCTTCTCATGAAATTGCGGTGGAAGGAAATTCTGCATGAACTTCTTCTTGAAATCTTCCCAAGTAGCAGGACATTCTATGCTCTTGCGTACTACAGTCCACCATAGTGATGCTCTGTCTATCAGATGATTAGTAACACACTTGATTTTATCTCGTTCTGGATAAGTTTCCTAATGGAAATAGTCATCAAACTGGCTAATGAATGATAAAACAGTCTTTCCTTCTCGTATGCCATTGAAAGTGCGAAACTTGAAACTTCGTTTACTTATCTTGGATTCCTTGCGAATAGTTTGAGCTTCAAGAGTGGCGTCGATGGTACGTCGAATCAAATCTTCAGCTTGAGGTTCTTCTTTGTCGGTAGACGCTCTTTGTAATTTTGTCAATTGCGCTTGCAATGCTTGCCTATCCCTTCGTTCTTCTTCCAATTGTAGCATGATTAGATCCAGCTTTTGTTCCATGGTAGGCTCAGGTAAGTCTTCTTCAGTTATAGGATCATCCATATGTGGGGTTGTCATCCTGTAAAACTCAATAAACCTTTCTCACTCAAAATCAGGTTAGCGGGATGAGCGTAGCTCAAATTCGAGGTTACAAGGCTATGTATTTTTGGGTATTTCTTTCTCAATTTTTAGAAAATCTGCAATATTTCTGTCTTCGTTTGCTGAAAATACTTCAGCGGACCTGTAGATAGGTAGAACACCTTGCCATGAACAACTTTCCAGTTCAGAGTTTTTGCGTAGGAACAAGCCTTCTAGGAGTTTTAAGCACTAGTCAGTTCTGACTCCAGTTAACTAGTCTGACTTGCAGAGTTGCAGACTTAGCTGACTTACAGAGTTGCAGACTTGCAGAACTTAGGCCGACTTGAGGAACTTGCAGGACTTGATTCCAATCGACTTGCAGAACTTGACTTCTGATGCACAGGACCCGGAGTTTGGTGACTTTATTGCCCTGTGTGACTGGAGTGACTTAGCTTAGACTTAGGTGATTAAGCTTAAAAAGCTTAATCTTCAGTCATCGTGATTTCGTGGGGGGGGGGGGGCATTTTTTTCGCCACGCGGAAAAATCGGAGGTCCTCAGAGACCTCACGATTGAAGATTTGAAGCAATAAGCTTCTTTTTAAGCTTATAAGCTTAACACTTAAGCTTTGAAAAAGATGGATTATGGAGTTTGCTCACTGTTTCTTGACGACTTGATGAAAGAGAGGGATGCGTGGTCCTCCGCCTACAGAGCCTGGTCCTTCGCGATCTGACAGTAGAAACAGGGGTTCTTGATCGCCAGAAGTCTGCCTGTATCGACGGTTCGCGATGAGATTGATTGTAGAGCCCGATCGTTCTTGGAGCTCCGCCTTCGCTCGAGATTGGTAGCGATTGGAAGCTCTTGATCTCAACTCCGCTCTAATACCACTGGTGCGCAGATCGGTCGCAAAATGCTCACGTAGTGAATCCCGGAAGGTCCCCAAGAACAATGAACTCTACCTTTTTGCACAAAAAACAATGTAAAAGCATGAACGACAAGAAGCAAGAGACCAATTGGGTTCAATCTCCCCCCATGCCTTGTGTGAGCGCTTCACAAAGCATGTATTTTATGTATATTTCCATCTTCATGCTCAATAATAGCCCAATTTACAAAAATATGACAAGCTTTTAGCTTTTGAGTTTGCTTTCTACAAAAATAGTAAAATAAAGCTAATGGACGGTGCCCATAGAGTCTGGCACGCCCAATCTCAATGTCCAAAATAGAAATAACATATCCGTGCACATAGGCGCATACAAAATAATAATCAATAATCAATGTCTCAATAGACATAACAGAATATAGGCGTGGCGCCTATCAAAATATAATCCAAAGGTCGAATACTCGCTAGACTCTAATGCTTTCCTCTGCCACTGCTGCTATCTCTACACATCAACTGAAGCATTCACAATCGTTAGTAAAATAATACAATTAAACCGACAAAAGTGAATACCTAGCAATCTTCAGCTACATAAATAAATCAACTGGTTAGAAATAAATCCTAACCTTAATTTATTACGAGTGCGCACTCTAAACTCATAAACGTTTATTAATTTAATATGCATTTTGCGGAATCACCCGCTATGGAATCACCCATGTACACACTAAATTAATGAAACGGCCGAAAAGGACAGGCGTCCCCATCAACTTCTCGCACAAAGAATCCTCTTTGTGTATGAGCCCCGGTCATCTAAGTTTATGGAATCCACCGTAAAACCTCACAGAATCCACCGTGGAATATGCCTCCTGGCATCAAGATGTCCGGGCTGGTGACATTTATAGCATACTATTGGCTTGGCTTTGGTTACATTATTTGCAATGGCTGGAAGTCTGGGTACATTTGGATTTGCTTGTGGAATAGGCTTAGGATTTGGATTGACATTGGATGGTAATGCAGGTGGTTTAGCCCAATTCTTGCGGAAAGATGGTGAAGAGAAACGACCTGGATTAAATCTTCTAAAATTGGAATTGAATTGTCTAGATCCATAATTACCATTGGCTTGGAATTGCTGTGGTCGTCTGTCTCTACTGCGTAACTTATCTTCAGTGTCGTGAGCTAGTGAGATGGCGTCTTCAAGGGTAGCAGGCTTGAACATGTTCACTTCAGCGTAGTAATGTCCAAGAAGTCCATACATATACTTCCGCTTATGTGTCATCTCTGGTACGTCTTCAAGCATGCGTAGCTGTAGGAGTGCATTCCAAAAACGCTCTGTATACTGAGGAATAGGCTCACGATCCCGTTGTTGAAGTAGATCCCATTGCTTGATAGCCTTCTCATGAAATTGTAGTGGAAGGAAATTCTGCATGAACTTCTTCTTGAAATCTTCCCAAGTAGCAGGACATTCTATGCTCTTGCGTACTACAGTCCACCAAAGTGATGCTCTGTCTACCAAATGATTAGTAACACACTTGATTTTATCTTTTTTTGGATAGTTTTCCTCATGGAAATAGTCATCAAACTGGCTAATGAATGATAAAACAGTCTTTCCTTCTCGTATGCCATTGAAAGTGCGAAATTTGAAACTTCGTTTACTTATCTTTGATTCCTTGCGAATGGTTTGAGCTTCAAGAGTGGCGTCGATGGTACGTCGAATCAAATCTTCAGCTTGAGGTTCTTCTTTGTCGGTAGATGCTCTTTGTAATTTTGTCAATTGCGCTTGCAATGCTTGCCTAGCCCTTCGTTCTTCTTCCAAATCATGATTAGATCCAGCTTTTGTTCCATGGTAGGCTCAGGTAGATCGTCTTCAGCCATAGGATCATCCATATGTGGTGTCGTCATCCTGTAAAACTCAAAAGACCTTTCTCACTCAAAATCAGGTTAGCGGGATGAGCGTAGCTCAAATTTGGGGTTATAAGACTATGTGTTTTTGGGTATTTCTTTCTCAATTTTCAAAAAATCTGCGATATTTCCTTCTTCGTATGCTGAAAATACTTCAGCGAACCTGTGGATGGGTAGAATACTTTGCTACGAACAACTTTGTAGTTCAGAGTTTCTGCGCAGGAACAACCCTTCTAGGAGTTTTGAGCACTAGTCAGTTCTGACTCCAGTTGACTAGTCTGACTTGCAGAGTTGCAGAACTTAGTGAACTTGCAGAACTTGATTACAGTCGACTTGCAGGACTTGACTTCGGAAGTGCAGGACCCAGAGTTTATGAACTTGATTGTCTTGTCTGACTTGCAGAAAGCTTAGTGTTTTAAGCTTAATAATAGCTTAAGATTAATAAGGGGGGGTTAATCGTGGAAAAACGACGCAGTAGATGAGGACGTGGGCAGCCGTTTCATGCCGTCGCGGAAATTTCGGGCATCCTCAGATACCTCGATGACAAGTTTTGAAGCAATTAAGCTTCTTCTAAGCTTAAGTCAAGCTTTAACTTGAGAGAGATAAGAGATATGAAGTTTTCTCACAGTATATCCACGACTTTGGTGAAGGAGATGATTGTGTGGTCCTCCGCCTGTACAGCCTGGTCCTTCGCGATCTGACAGTAGAAACAGGGGTTCTTGATCGCCAGAAGTCTGCCTGTATCGACGGTTTGCGACGAGATTGACTATAGAGCCCGATCGTTCCAGGAGCTCCGTCTTCGCACGAGATGGGTAGCGATTGGAAGCTCTTGATCTCAGCTCCGCTCTGATACCACTGGTGCGCAGATCGGTCGCTGTATGCTCACGTAGTGAATCCCCGAAGTTCCCCAAGAACAATGAACTCTACCTTTTTGCACAAAAAACAATGTAAAAGCATGAACGACAAGAAGCAAGAGACCAATTGGGTTCAATCTCCCCCCATGCCTTGTGTGAGCGCTTCACAAAGCATGTATTTTATGTATATTTCCATCTTCATGCTCAATAATAGCCCAATTTACAAAAATATGACAAGATTTTAGCTTCTGAGTTTGCTTTCTACAAAAATAGGAAATAAAGCTAATGGATGGTGCCCATAGAGTCTGGCACGCCCAATCTCAACGTCCAAATAGAAATAACATATCCGTGCGCATAGGCGCATACAAAATAATAATCAATAATCAATGTCTCAATAGACATAACAAAATATAGGCGTGGCGCCTATCAAAATATAATCCAAAGGTCGAATACTCGCTAGACTCCAATGCTTTCCTCTGCCACTGCTGCTATCTCTACACATCAACTGAAGCATTCACAATCGTTAGTAAAATAATACAATTAAACCGACAAAAGTGAATACTTAGCAGTCTTTAGCTACATAAATAAATCAACTGGTTAGAAATAAATCCTAACCTTAATTTATTACGAGTGCACACTCTAAACTCATAAACGTTTATTAATTTAATATGTATTTTGCGGAATCACCCACTATGGAATCACCCATGTACACACTAAATTAATGAAACGCCCGAAAAGGACAGGCGTCCCCATCAACTTCTCGCACAAAGAATCCACTTTGTGTATGAGCCCCGGTCATCTAAGTTTACGGAATCCACCGTAAAACCTCACGGAATCCACCGTGGCACGGAATCCACCGTGGAATATGCCTCCTGGCATCAATTAGAGTGGATCCTAACAAGGTAAAATGTGTTAAAAATTTTCCTACTCCTATGAATGCGACTTCTTTGGGAGGATTCGTCTTGGGTTATTGTCTTTCTATTGGACTTCATCAAGAATTAT
This sequence comes from Lygodium microphyllum, assembly GCF_053477565.2. NCBI lineage: Eukaryota > Viridiplantae > Streptophyta > Polypodiopsida > Schizaeales > Lygodiaceae > Lygodium > Lygodium microphyllum. The sequence continues at coordinate 96,772,784 of NC_141137.1, read as the reverse complement.
GCTCATGTGGCAACTCCAGTAATGGATAGGCTTAAAAAAGAGGCTTTACTTTTGGACTCCATACTCCATAAAAGTTTCAATAAGCTAAATTCTTTTTTAATTTTAGCACCTATTCTTGTATACCCAAATTTCTCTAAGGATTTTATCATATGTACGGATGCTAGTGGAAGAGAAATTAGGGTTATTTTGTGTCAAGATCATGGATTCATAGCCTATGAAAGGTAAAAGATTGATGAAAACAAGCTTCAATTACATGTTTATGAGCAAGAGATATTGGCAATATTGCATGCTATTAAAAAGTGGCATCATTATATCTATGGCAACCATTTCAAGGTTAAAAGTGATCATTGTATGGCTGAAATACTTCCTTTCACAACCAAATTTGTCTCCTAAGCAATGAAGATGGTTAGCTACTCTTTAAGGATATAACTTTGAGATATCCTATATGGTTGGAAAAGATAATGTCGTAGCGGATGCATTATCAAGAATGTGGGCATGTTCCATTTCTACCGTGCATAAGGATTATATCCATGATATTCAAGAAGAGTATTTGCTTGATAAGCAAGCATCCAAAATGATGAAGGAATTGCAGCAAGGTAAGGGAGAAGAATATCCAAATTATAAGTGGCACAATGGTCTTTTATGGTATCAAGGACATGTTTTCTTGACTCCTCAATCATTTTTCAAAGACCACATTTTGAGAGAGATGTACTCTTCACCATTATTGAGACATCATGGTTTATTCAAAACATTTAATAATATGCATAAGAGCTTTTATTGGAAGGGTATTTGGAGAGATGTTAAAGACTATGTCATGAGATGTCTTCCATGTCAACAAAATAAGGATTCCATGCTTCTACCCAATGGTCATGAGATGACTTCCATGTCAATAAAATAAGGATTGTTGGTTTCATCATTCATGAACCTAAAAAGACTGTTGGTAAGTGGGAGAAGGTTCTAAGGAACCAAGTTCTTGTGAAATATCTTATAAAGTGGAAGGATTTGTCTATGGAAGAGTCTTCTTGCTAGCATGCTTCATATTTGGAAGAATTTCCATGGCTTCTTCAAGAGGATAATTCACTCATTGGGTAGTAACTACCTTGCTATAATAATTTTCTACACTAAAATTATTTTCTTTTTCATCAAAATTTTATTTTGATAGCATGGTTGGATACTACATATCGTCCTCTACATTTTTATAGCTCACATATGGAAATTGGACACTTCTAATTCAAGATATGGCCAAATTTGCACTACAACCTATTTTGGATAGAGCCTACAATAGTTTGTTCAACTTGCATAGTTCTTCTTCATCAACTTATTTGGTCTTCTTCAGCGTGGAGTTTTATTTCAATATGATTTCATCTATTTCAAGCTATTCTTGTATTCATTCTTGTATCTTGTCCGAAATTCAGCTTTTTGAGGACAAATCTCTTCTAGGTTGGGATGGCTTGTAATAGAATAAGAATGCCTTAATGTCTTAGCCAATATTTAGCCTACTATGGTTAAGTATAAAAGGCTAAGTTGTAACTTTCCAAGGATCTTTTTGCTATTTCTAACATTTCATGTTTGAGGTCTCAACCTCCCACCATCTAAGAGGGTGTATACTCTTGGCCGCCATAGCATTGGGGTGCATACCATGCTACAATCTCTCATCAACTGATTCTTAGCCATTAATGGTAATATTATTTCAGCCTAGCCACCTTGGCTATGGTTTCTTAGCAATTTACTCTATTGCCTTGTATTTTTGATTTAATTATTTACTGTGGCAATCAGCTTCTTTACAAGAGCGAATCTTCATCTCAATATATATTGCATCCACAACTTTAGCATATGGATCATTGTGAGTTAACTCAAGCCTATATGTGAGGTAGTTGGACTCATAGGGTTTCAACTTCTATGAGCTATGAGCTACAAGTATTCCCTCTTATACTACTACTCCTCCAATCGCAAGTCCAATTGTATTGATGATCACCTCAAATGGTTGGGTGAAGTTAGAGAGTTTTAGTATTGGGATATTAGTACAAATTCTTTGAGTTTAAAACTGAAGCTCTTAGTGTTCAATTACACATACAATCAAGGTGTTTTTCTTCAAGACATTAGTCAAGGGTGATGTTATGAGAGAATAATCATTGATGAAGATTAAATACCATCTTATTAGTTCCAAAGATCCATGAATTTCCCTAACTCTTAGGTATCGTCAAATCTAGGATGTCCTTTACCTTTTCCATATCTATTAAGATTCTATCGACAGAGACAATGTATCCTAGGTATTTTGTTTTGTTGAAGAAGTATATGCAAGTGCTTTTTTTTTCTTAGAAACGGTTATTGTGGAGGGTTTGCAATATAATATTTAGATGATACTCCTAAACTATTTAGTAATTTGGAGTATACTAACACATCATAAGAAAGTACTAATAATGGGTGCATTTCACAACCTTTTATTTTTCCATGTGAGCCTCCTGTTAGAATCACACAAGGTGTACATAGCTTTTGGGTGTGTAGTTTAAGCCTTATATAGGAACTATGTAGCTCAATCATATCTAAAACCTAACACACCCTCATTCTGGAAAGAGAATTAGCTACCACATTGTCCTTAGGGCCCTTATATGAGTGATGTTAAAATCGTAAGTTTGCAAAGTAGCTACCCATTAACACTACTTAGGAGTGAGATTTTACTAAGTAAAGAAATACTTTAGGACCCTTTTGATCACTCTAAACTCTAAATTGGTTGCCATATGAATAATGGTGCTACTTCTTTACTACATGAAGAATAGCTAACATTTCTTGGTCATAGACATTCATAGTCATTTCCTTATCTGTAAGCTTACAACTCTCAAAGGAAATAACTCCATGCTCCTGTAGCAATACAACCCCTATGCCACCACCACTGGCATCACACTATATGGTAAACCCTCTAGAGAAATCCCAAAATACAAGCAGAAGTAAGAAATTTCTTTAATTGGTTGAAGCTAGAACTTACAAGTGCATCCCAAAAGAAGGCTTCCTTCTTTAACTTGTTAGTCAAAAGGGCTACTATAATCACATAATGCTTAATGAATTTGCAATTAAATGATGATAGACTAAGAAATTCTCTAAGTAAAGTAGTAGTGGTAGGTGTTGGCCAATCTCTATTACACTGCACCTTCTTAGGATTGGCTTGTATCCCTTTTTCACTAACAATATGACCTAAGTAGTCCACCTCTATTTGCATTAAAGACCACTTCTTCTCCTTAGCAAAGAGTCTATGATGCCTCCCTTTCTCATATACAACAAATGATCTTGTAATGTCTAATTGTAAATCAGTATGTCCTTGAAGAAAACAAGGATAAACTAAAAGAGAAAAGGTTTTAAGATCTTATTCATCAGACTATAGACGATATCTAGAGCATTGAAAGCCCAAATGGCATCACCAAGATGTTAAAATATTGAGAATGCATAATAAGGAGGATCATTGATGAGCAAATATACAATCATGATGAGGCATAAGTAATGACAAAGAAGAACAATTGATATTATCCAAGCATAATGCAAGTACAACTAAATATAATGATTTATGAAATGAGTGTGGGCATGAGTGCCTTTTATAGGCTTACAGTAGGTGGTATTGGTAGGTGAAGAAGGTGGAAAGTGACCATGGTATTCACAACTCTGGTTTTAACAAACCATGCATACATGACCTAGTCTAAGGCTTTATTTGCAATGTGTTTCTTTGCCTTGTTTGTTTCTTACAAAGAGGCTATGGTGGGTGTGATTGCACATTTCTCAACACCCCTCAATCACAACCAAGAAAGACACTGAGTATACAAAGGCTATCAAGAGTAGAAACTTGCTAAGTGTAGACATGGAAAGAACCAACCATACAAAGCTAGAGGCTGTTATAAGGCCTCACTAAGTGTGTAGAGGCTGTAGTGTGCAGAGGTTACATGAGGAGTTTAGGAGCTTGTGGTGGGAACATTAGACAAGTCCACATTTTAAACTTCAAAAAGTCTATCAAAAAATTAGCTACAAAAGAGGGACTGGTGAGTCCTATCCTTTTGTTCCTTGAGTGTCTTCTTCTTCTTCTTCTTCTTCTTCATTGTTATCTTCATTTTCTTTGACTGTAGCAAGATATGCTTTGTGAGACCTTTTCTTAGCATGGCAAAACTTCTCAATAGGCCCAATTTTCTTAAAAAAGTCACAAACTATGCTTTTCTTCCCTTTCACATAGAGGAGTTGTTGTTCTCCTCTTGGGACGCTTGTTTCTCCCTTGCTCTTGATCTAGAGGCTTTGATATCCACAAGCTTTGGCTTTGGCATGTTGATTAATGTGGTAGACACATTATCAAACTGAGGTGGAAGAATCTTGAGAAGCACTCCAATGCAAATGTCTTCATCCATCTTCAAGTTGATTCCTGCAAATTGTGTCAACAAGCTTTCCATATAATTCAAATGAGTTGCAAGTGAGGTATTACTTTTCATGTCAAGCCTAAAAATTTCAATCAGTAAGCCATATTTGGAGGATTTTGAATGAGATCCAAACAGGGTTTCTAATTGATCCCATGTTGCTTGAGAGGTTTCACAATCATCAACATGATGAACGTAGCTGTCATCAAGTTCGATATTGATAATAGCTTGAGCCTTATCATCATTTTTATCCCATATGAGTGAAAGTGTAGCTTCCCTTGGTTTCTTCTCTTGACCACTTGTGATTGACCACAAGCCTTTCTCCATCAAGATCAGTTTGATCCTGCCATGTATGGAATTCGACACCATTGAATCGAGCTGTTGGTGAGTCCTTGCCCATATTGAGGTTGTAGGATTAGCAACAAATCAGCTCCAAAAATTCTAAAGTTCAGCAGACAAAAGAGTTGAGCACAAGTGCCAAGATTAGTATCAAGAGATACTAGGTGACTAGGTGACCAGTATGCCCTTTGAACTTGGGATCTTCAAGGTCTTGTAGGTCTGAGTATTCCCCTCCTTGATTTGATGCTAAAGTAGCACAAAAAACTCAGATTTGATCAAAGACAAAGCTGATTGTGTCAGATGAAATAGTGACAAGAGTCACTAGATCAGTGTCAAGAGACACTATGCTTGACTATGCTTTCAATCTTGCAAAAAACATCACTAAGATCTCCCCTCCTCATTGATTTGTTGTGATAATATATGCCAAATCCAATGATATTTGAGTGGTAACACTGTGGCTTGAGTGGTAGAGGAGAAAATTGAAGTGAAATAGAAGCTTGAAGTTTGAAGGTCGCTATGGCTGCCCTTTAGGGGTTGCAGGAGGTGAATGCTTTTTTGCTAATTTTAGCACGTACAGGTGATCATATGACCAGAGATTTGATGGGGAGATAGCTTATATAGTAAGATTCTAAAGTCCTATGATTCACATCAACATTGTAGAGTGCATGGAGTGCGTGCAGTGTACGACTGAGAAACATGCACAAATAGGTAGCGGGCAGGAGAAAGCACAATGCTGGAGTGATGAGAGGTCAATGTCATCATGTGAAGTGATAAATTGCACCAATGATGAGCAAGATAATCCTAGAAGAAATCATGAGCTGAAATGGCTTGGTTTGAGAGATTCAAGCCCTCCACTGAAGGTGGGTGGCTATGTGTAACGTGCTATCGATTGTCCAAGCACGTTTTAGCGGTCCATCAAGAAACAATTCTAAGCGTTACCGCACGGCACTCCCATGGAATGTTTCAGGGTTTATCGCCCAGGGTTTCCTGAGTCCACCTCGTAACGGAACGTCCACGGCCAAACCCACTAGGATCGACCTGGAATTTGGGTTTCTAGTAGACAAGGTCTCCTGACATCATCCTAGCGTCGGGTTTCGGACATCCTGCTTTATGCATAGATACCCAATACGAAGTAGATCTATATCGCACTTGGTTCAAAGAGAATGGGAAATGAGAGGGATGCGCCGCTCAACCTCTCTACCCATAGGGCATAGTCCGATTTCAGTCCCCTAAAACGGCATGAATCGGGTTCTAACTTAACAATACCTAAAGTCGAATGGCAATAAATCCTTGCGAGAAGCCTCCCAGTTCACTAGGACCACCCTGTCGTAGGATGGACCTATCGAGGAATCCGCCTACCCACTTCCCTTGATAGCTTTAGTTTTCTAATTAGGTCCTACCCCATTTATGTGCAACATTTAAAATCAGCTTCATTAATTAAGCCTTTTAGGGAACATGGTTTATTTACGTAATTTATCGCACATACACGAAAACAAAACAATCAGTCCTTTTGACAAAAAAGTTCCTTAACTTATCTTCAAGTTAATCTTTGTCTCCTGCCTATAACAGAAGTCCTGATCCAAATCACATGGCACCATAAATTTTATCCAGTATCTAGAATAGGATCTTCCAATGCCCCAAACGTTGGGCTTACGGTAGTTTACAATTCCGTTTCGGTCTAGGCAAGGGATGTCCAGAGCTCCAATGACCCCAAGTGACCTAGGAGTGAGACACAACTTCTGTGGTGGTTGGCCTTTTCATCGCTCGACCTTCGGCCCATGAATCGAGCAGTGCCCTCTTGGGGTAATCCCTGGTGTGATCTTGGAGATGATCCACCCGTGCAAATATCCTTCCTTAATTAACCAATTAAGAATAAACCATAATCAAGTCAATCGGCCTAATATCATCTTTCAGTAAAACATTCCTTTATTTTCCATGGCTACTTGTCATTACTGACCTTTGCCATGCTTTTATCATCAAATACAAGCACTTGGAATAATCATCCAAACCACAATGCAACGATCAATTGATTGTAAAAAAAACATTTAGGGTGTTGTTCAATCAACCAACAAAATTAATTGTATTTTTTCCAAACAATACAATAATAGATGTGATAATAATAATCCCATTGCATATTTGCTCTCCCCCTTGGGATCAAAGAGCGATTCTATGCAAAATTTACTTAATACTTCCATGCACAATTCTTAATGTTATTCTTTTTATGATTATGCTATTCATAACCCCTGATCGTTTGCTCTATCAACAAATAAGCCATACGCAACTAAGTGCAAATCACTTCCCTTGATACATGCATTTTGCAAATTCCATCTTTCAAATATGTGAGAAGAGGCCTATCCCTTCCCATGATCTATTCTCGTACATCATAGTATGGAGCCTAATGTATCTCATGCAAGAATCAAAGCAAGCATCTATCAATTTAGAAATACATTACTTATGACCGGAACCATAGTTGGATTGACAGTGATGCCTTCGCCCGAAGCTTCGTTTGTAGGATTGCCATCCGCACGCAACATTCTTTGCTTGGAGGCCATCGTCCGCAAGTAGACTCATGAGATTAAGAAGGCAGAATAGATTCGAGATGGGAGAGTGTAAGAGAAAATGACTAAGTCGAGGATCGAGATGGAGGGAATTGTGCAGCCTCTTGGGGTAACTCTTCTCTCTCTCTCTCTCTCTCTCTCTCTCTCTCTTTCTCTCTCTCTCTCTCTCTCTCTCTCTCTCTCTCTCTCTCTCTCTCTCTCTCAAGCTCTCTCTCACAATCTCTTGGAGGGATATCCTTCTTTCTACCTCTCTCTCGCCGCAGTCTCTCGGTGTCTCCTTATGCTCCCTTGTGCCTCCCCATGCTTCATATTTATAACGAATTAGAGAGGAGGGGATGAGGTTGAGAACAAGAGTTCTTGGTGGAGGGACTCTTGGAAAACTCGGTGATCTAATGCTTAACTCATAAATTTGATGGTTCCATTGGTTCCAAAAGGGGGGTAAAACCTCAAGTCACTCGATTAGAAAGCTTTCAGATCACTCCTTCTTTCTCTCCCTGTTCGAAGTGATATCTACTGCTTGTAGACTGCAATCGCGGCGCGCGCGATTTCGCAAATCTCTCTCTTTATTTTTTTCTTTTTATAAATCTCCAAAACTAACTAAAACATCACTTGTCTTTTTTTTAAATGACATCCAGTTCTATCTTTTTAGGATAATATCTAAAATATCTAGAATATGCTAGTTTTTCCTAAAATCTAATATTTTTTTACCATCCAAATTATACATATTAATACTAGTGATTAATATAGCTCATAAGTCTCGGTCACTTTGTAACTTTCGTGAAGGGTGGCTACAATCCTTGTCAATCCGAGAAAAATATCGGATTTAGGACTCTCGATTTTGAAATATATTTTTAATTAAATAAAAATTATTAGCTATTAACGTTAGTTAGTTTTTATCTTAGTTAGTCTTTAGTTAGTAATCTTACTAACTTATTAATTGACTAACTAACTTTCAAACTAACCAACTAACTTTTATTGCTTGAAAATATTACATCCTCCGTCCCTTAGAGAAATCGAGATATCCTCATCTCGACGAGAGAAACCATGGGTATCATTTTGGAGCCCGTGGGTTATGGGCCCACCACGTTTTCACTACGCTACTCTGATCACTCACATGCATGCGGTCTTTTGAAACAACCTATTGTATTTGATATATCTGAGTCTTGATTACAAGATAAATTTTATTGTAGTTATATCTCATGGATATCTTCTAGGTTTTTCCTAATTATCTAGTATATTCTGGATCACTCGAGCTTGTAAAATTTCATTCTTTGTGAGTTCAAGTTCTCTTCGAGTCCTATTGGAACAATTGACATGGGCATGTCCAATGTTGTGGCACCCAAAGCATCAGTGTTTAGGGTGCTTTGGACATTTCCTTTTGAAATGACCTAACTCCTTGTAATAGAAACATCGCAGAACTTTATCACTTGTGGTCACAAGATTCTTGGTTTTCCTTGGTAGGATTTTCTTCTTTAGACCAAATTGTCCTAGGATCCTTTTAGCAGATTGGAGTGGTCCTTTATCTCGGAAACTATGTTCCAAGGATTGTCGTCTTCTTAGTTCGGGACTAAGCTCCATGGACAATTGGCTTTGCTTGTAATACTAAAGAATACTTCCAAGCTTCGACATTCTGGTAAGACCTAATCTATATTAGTTGAGAAGGAACAACTTAAGAAAAATTCATTGCAAGTTATAACTATCATTTCTTGCCAAAGTATCTCTAATCATTTACAAGTTCTAGGCTCAAAATAGATGCAACTCTTATTACTCAGGTTAACTATAGTTACAAGAGTAAAGTTTATTCCAATACAAATTGTATTTCATGTCGATAAAATTTCTAGGATTTCTAATAATCCAGAAGAAGTGTTGTAGGTTCTAGGTCTTTGTCTTCATTTCATTCCTCTATATATCCATAGACTGCACCTATGTAGCTTCGTTTTCTTGGAGGCTCAATGTCTTTTGGACTTAGATTAGGGCAGTCTGCTTGGATGTGTCCCAGCTCATTACAATGGAAGCATTGACGATAGGGACATCTCCTATGAATGTGCCCTATCCCTCCGCACATGTGGCATCTCTTGCCTTGATCTCGGGAAACATCTTTGCTACAATTGCCCGATTTAAGTTCTTGGATGATTGGATTCACTCGAAGTAATGCATCTTGCAAGTCCGTTGGACGCATTACTTCAAGACAGTGGTTTAGAGGAGTGTTCAAGCCATGGCAGAACTTGGATACTTGCTGTGCAATATCCATAGGTGGAGCATATTTTAGTAGGGTTACAAACTTTGAGTAGTAAGCTTCCATGGTTAATTCGAGCTGCTTGAGCTTGAAGAATTCATTCATCTTCAAAGTCTGGTAGGTTGGCGAAAGGTATCGCCCGCGTACAACATCTTTCAGCTGAGCCCAAGTGATATCGGCTTCAAAAATACCTTGACCTTTGCACCATTGCTTCCACCATAACCAGGCCTAGTCAACAAGCTTAAGTTTGGCTATCATTGCTTGATTGATAGAAGCAGTTCCCGAAGCAGAGAAATAATCACCCATTGACTCAATCCATATCTTCGCCGTCTATTCCTTCTCCATCAAACTCGGGTGCCTTAATTTGCTTGAGAAGGAATTTCTTCTCTTGCATGTCAATATTTGTGGGCCTAGCAATCAAGCCACACCATTTAGGTTATTCTATTTAGGATATGTCTATGAACCATACATTAATCAATCACGTACCATTACGATATTTCGCTCTGATACCAACTGTAACATGCCCGCTGTCCAAGCATGTTTTAGCGGTCTATCGAGAAACGATTCTAAGCATTGCCACCTCGCCCAGCACTCCCATGGAATGTTTTGGGGTTTGTCACCTAGGGTTTCTCGAGTCCACCTCGCAACGGAACGTCCATGGCCAAACCCATTAGGATCCACTTGGAATTTGGGTCCCTAGTAGACAAGGTCTCCTGACGGCATCCTACCGTCAGGTTTTGATGGCATGAATTGGGTTCTAACTTAACAATACGTAAAGTCGAACAGCGATAAATCCTTGTGAGAAGCCTCTCAGTTCTCTAGGACCACCTTGCGGACTCGTCGGGGATTCCACCCACCCGCTTTCCTTGATAGCTTTAGTTTTCTAATTAGGTCCTAGCTTCATTAATTAATCCTTTTAGAAAACATGGTTTGTTCCCGTAACTTACACACAGACATGAAAACAAAACAAGCAGTCCTTTTGACAAACAAGTTCCTTAACTTATCTTCAAGTTAATCTTTGTCTCCTGCCTATACAAGAGAATTATGTATCCCTTTTGTCCAACAAAAGTCTCGGTCCAAATCACATGGCATCATAATTTTTATCTAGTATCTAGAATAGGGTCTTACAACTCCCCAGACGTTGGGCTCACGGCAGTCTGCAAGCGGCCTAGGAGTGAGACACAACTTCCGGGGTTGGTCTTTTCATC